>NW_025934122.1:0-34539 GCF_000764305.2 Hyalella azteca | reverse complement strand
ACATATTAATTATTAATAATTGAATAATAATATATTAATAATTAAGAATAATAAATCATAAATAATATATTGAATATAATATTATTACGTACTATTTCATTTATTAATCTAATATCATTACTAGCTGAGCTGCACGCTGCCAGTGAACAACTGCAAACATAGTAATTTGTTAAAAATAAAATAATAATATAATAATAATTGAATGTAATAAATAATAAATAATATATTGAATATAATATTATTACGTACTATTTCATTTATTAATCTAATATCATTACTAGCCGAGCTACTAAAGCTGAGCTGCATGCTGCCAGTGAACAACTGCAAACAAATTAATTTGTTAAAAATAAAATAATAAATAATAATAATTAAAAATAATAAATCATAAATAATATACCTATTGAATCTGATATCATTAATAGTTCATTTATGAAACTAATAACGTATCACTACTAGTTTATTTATTAATTTAATACGTATCTATTGAAATAAATGAATCTGTTTTATAAATGAACTACATAAAGACTTATTTAATGAATGACTTCATTAAATATTTAGAGTTATTAAGTTAATAAATTTAGTATGAACAGAGTAAACAAGCAAATTGATTATGGAACCATTGAATAAATATTATAAAATTATTATCATAAAGATTACAAAATATATTACCGGTATTATAGAGATTACAAAATAATCAGATCATCACATATTTAAGTTTGCCCCTAATTGAATAATTAAAATGCAAGGTTTGAATAATGATTTTTTAAATTGTTTAAAATCTAAACAACAGTTGAACCAACCAACTCTCAACAATTAATAATAAAGCTAAACAATATCAATAAATGCTTTACAATGGAGACACTTAACAAAATCTATCTATCAATCTAATTTAACTAATTTAAATTTAATTTGAAATTTGATCTGAAAATTAAAACTATAAAAAATATAACTCAGTACTCGCTGCAGTGAGTGACAGAGAGCGCATTTTCTCGTCGACGAAAGCGTGAAGTCACGGACAGACGGACGGACGGACGGACAGACAGACAGACGGACGGACAGACGGACGGATGAACGGACAGACGGACGGATGAACGGACAGACAGACGGACGGACAGGCAGACGGACAGACGGACAACATGACAAGCACAATAGTGCATTTTTTTCCATAAATGCAAAAAGTGCAAAAGTGTGCAAAAAGTGTATAAACATTTGGAGAAGTCTCGTTCATTTCTTTGAGTGCAATCTAATTAACTAATTTTAAATTATATTTTAATTTAACTTATTAATTAAGGTGCTCAACTTTACTGTAGTAGTTTGTAAGTCTCATTCATTTCTTTGAGTGCAATCTAAATAACTAATTTTAAATTAATTTTTAATTACTACATTATTAATTAAGTTGGACATGTCTCGTTCATTTCCTTCAGTCCAGTAAAATTAATTACATAATTATAAATTAAATTTTAATTACATTATTATTTAAGCTGCTCACCTTTACTGTAGTTAGTGGCAATTAAATTATTTTAAATTAAATTTTAATTTGGACAAGTCTCATTCATTTCTTTGAGTCTGGTAAAATTAATTAATTTTGAATTAATTTTAAATTAAGTTATTAATTAAGCTGCTCACCTTTACTGCGCAATCTAATCTAATTAACTAATTTTAGATTCAATTTAAATTAAGTTATTAATTAGGGTGCCAACCTTTACTGTAGTTAGTGGCAGCAATGCCGGCCGTGATGAGGTGCAAGGTGAACCACATCTTGCCAAACCGATGCTCCTGCGCAGAAAACTTAAATAAAACTTCTTTTAATTTAATATGTCAATGTTTAATTCAATTTAATGTTTAATTCAATTTAATGGTTTTAATTTAATTTAATGGTTTTAATTTAATTTAATGGTTTTAATTTAATTTAATGGTTTTAATTTAATTTAATAAGGTGAACCACATCTTGGCAAACCGATGCTCCTGTGCAGAAAACTTAAATAAAACTTTTAATTTAATATGCCAATGTTTAATTTAATTTAATGGTTTTAATTTAATATGTTAATGGTTTTAATTTAATTTAATGTTTTAATTTAATTCAATAAGGTGAACCACATCTTGGCAAACCGATGTTCCTGTGCAGAAACAGGATATTTTATAACAAACCTATAATTTTTATAAATAATTATTTATTAATATTTAAATATGAATATTAATTAAATATTGAATATAAATAAATATTAAAATAATAATATATATTAATATTTAAATAATAATAATAATTTATAATTTTAATAAAACTATTAATTTAATAATTGTGATTTAATACAATTTAGCATTGTGTGTTGTTTAATTATGGCAGCAATAATGATATTACTGGAACATAATCACATGAATTTTATATCTTGTATAATGCAAATCTAAGTTATAATTTTAAATTAAACTTTGAATTTATTAATTGTGATTTAATATAATTTAGCGTTGTGTGTCAGAAATAATGATATTACGGGAACATAATCATATGAATATTATGTAATGCAAATGTAAACATTCTCAGGAAATAGGGAATTTTTCTTTAATAATCTTTTCTGAAAAATAAGATCATTTATAAAATACTAAATCAAAATCTTCACCCTTAAATTAATAACAACTATTAGAAGATGGTGTCAGCCAAGATACTATGCCTTAATTCAAATTTATGATAATTGTTCATTCAGAATTCACCAAAATTCATATCAACCCATTCTTTTCCAGCTTATAGAGATAAATTCATTTTTTATACCTACATGAAATTTACAATCAATAGATTACAATGAATAGGATATTACCCCATTTGTGAAAATATTACCCCAGTCAAGATAAAATTCCCCAAGTAGGGGTAATTAATTACCCCTCATAGGGTAAATGTAATTACTGTTAGGAAAATCAAGTAAAACACCGGTAGTCAATTTTCAGCAGCACTCGTAAAAACCACCTTTAAACAAATTTTTTGCAAACAAATTTTCAAGAAACCTGCTAAATATTGGTTAAAAGATTTAGGTAGAAACAATATAAATTAAAAAGTCTACAAATGTTCAGCAGCATACCTATTCATCACAAACCAACTATGCACAGCTTTTTCAATTAGAAGTTGTAAAATCTAAATCTATCAAAATCTATCTATTAAATCTATCAAGTACAGATTGGGTTTCAGTTCTAAGTAAAATTAATAGGTACACATAAAAATATTGCAGATTGTGTTAAAGTTTTGTGTTTATACATATTTATAGTTTATTTTGTGTTCTTTTCTATCACGTACCTCTAGTGCATTGTGTGCTACTGTGTGTGAACAATCAATAAACAAGCTGTGGGTAAAATTAATACACATAAAATATACATACCAGATTGTGTTCAAGTTCTAGCATTGAATCTAAAAGCAATAAGAATAAAAATTATCAATAATTTTTATATATGTATGATATATAATAAAATAATAATTGATTATCAATAAAATATGGTATATAATCAATATAATATAATACAATAATAAAATTTTATCAGTACAAAATATGCTTCTCACCTTCGTCTCATCAGACGCCAGGACCAACATCCCGCCGGCCGCAGATAACACAGATATGAGAGCACAGGCTACGCTGCCCCACAGAACTTTGGCTGCCATCACAAATAAAATAATAAACAGCCTATCTAAAAATAATAAATAATTTTAGTTATCTCATAACACATGTAGGTACTGTCAAGGTACAAATGAGAAAAATGTAGATATTGTTAAAAAATAAATAGCCTATCTAAAAATAATAAATAATTTTAATTATCTCATAGCACATATACTGTCAAGGTACAAATAAAATAATAAATAGCCTATCTAAAAATAATAAATAATTTTAGTTATCTCATAACACATCTACTGTCAAGGTACAAATAAAATAATAAATAGCCTATCTAAAAATAATAAATAATTTTAGTTATCTCATAACACATGTACTGTAAAGGTACAAATGAGAAAAATGTAGATATTGTTAGAATTTTCAATGATTTTAGTTACCGTACACAAAAATAAAATGTAGAATTACAATGAGAAAAATGTAGATATATTTTTTTTTGTTTTTCTAGGATTTTAGTTGGTAGGGGTATATAAAAAACCACACAGGAGACCTGGTAAAATTAGAAAAAAAACTGGACAAATTTTTCAATAGTAGAAATATTGAATATGCTGTAGAGATACAGTTTCTAAACATTTTAATCTAAACATTTTCAAAATTTTATATGATTTTAGGTAACATCAAAGCACACTGGAAAATAACAGAGAAGAAAAGATATAGGTAGATATAATAATAAATGTGTCTTTAATGAATCATCATTAGTGCTATTTAAGGTGGTATTACAGTCTGTAAAGCATAAAACAAAATTGTTCCTAGACACTGATTCATTGCTTTGAAGATGTAATTTAAGTGCAATTTATTAAATTACTCAGGTTATGAATCTTGCGGAAAGTTAAGACATTTCATTTTGACCCTCATGAGTCTCCCTTTGTTCTGATAAATTGATTTAATTTAACAGAACCGACCCAAATGTACCGCCCTTTAGCAAAAAAGAAAGAGCCACTAAAGGGCTAATTATTTGAACGATAAAAAAAACGGTTAAACAGCTGTAAGACACTCCATCATGCCCTGTTGAACGTCTCAAGCCAGATTTCCTACTGATATTATTTATTTTTCAATGCAAAACTAATGAGATAAAACTTGATTTACAAATACAAATAAATATTTAATCAATGCAAAGAGAACCAAGTTCATCAAAATGCTGATTCCCCAGTTTCTAGAAAAAAAAACCATGACACATGACAGCAAGCAGTTGCCACTTACATGTCATCAAAGCCCAATTTACATTAAATATAGGTCATATTTAATGTGAATTGGGGCTGTGTTGAGGTGTAATAATGTAATGTAATATGATAATAATGAATATGGATTAGGATCCCGTTTGAATTGATAGGCAGATATAGGTAGCTAGGTAGTAGGTACCTATATTAATGTGATGTCACTGCATTGAAATAATGAGGGAGATTATGGTGTCAGGTGTCACTGCATTGAAATACTGTCAAACAGGGTAATAGCCTGGCAGCTGGGCTGCCAGGCTATTAGTTTTATTGTAGTTTATTGCCAGGCTGATTGTACAGTTTTATTAACAATTAGATAGAAGATAATTCATTTAGCTGAAATCTTGTGGCTCCGGAAATGTTATATAGCGGTTTCAGTGTTTAGTAGGCCGTAGGCCTGTCGCCAGGATGGAATTCTAAAATTTACAGTTCATATATTATTTTCGCTACACCTAGACCAGTTTTTCGATACAACATTATTTGAGGCAAAAAAATTCAAGAACTGAATCGACACTTTTGCGGACTCGCCTGCGGACTCAGCTCAACCGAAGGACTCATAACTCCTACAAATAATTGAAAAACATTCTTTTACATCAAAAACAATGAATTTTTGCTTACAGCTTCTATGATGATTGACGAATGACGAATATGGCGGTCTCACTCAAATAGCTAAAATTTTTAAATTGAACAATTTTGTCATTATCGAAGACCTCATTGATTGCAGAACTTTAGTTTTCGCAAGTGTATTCAGGAAAATTTTCTGAAATAGTAGGAACATTTCCATTATCATTCTGAAATAGAAACATCATTTCCGTTTTTACATATAAACAGGATTAATAAAATACCTATCAAATCCATCCATTGTCACTCAATTTGTGATGTATGAATGACAGTTTTACTTTCATTCCGATGATGCTCATTTTTACCGGTTGAAGCTGTAGAATTAAATTATATTAAAAAATTAATTAAAATTAAATTTTACTAAATCAAATTTTATTATTTAATACACTAGACGGTACAAGCTGTAGAATTAAATTCTATTAGAAAAATGTTGAATTAAAAATCTGATTATATTTTTTATATTAAAAATTAATTTTTATTAAATTAATTTGTATTATTAATGCACTATATGGTACGTGCTCTGTTTTATATAATGAAATAGTTTCCCATGTTAAACAACGAAAATTTTCTAAAAGACACAAAACGTTCGAAAACGCGGGATGGCAGACGAAATCATTTAGAATCTGAGGTGAAGTTAATTATATAGACAATATTGACAAAATAGGCAAAAAACATGAAAAAACGTATGTCTGGATGCGTATTAATTGGTATTTATAATTTGAAACAAATTTCCATCATTTAAATGTCAGTATGGAATGTGGATCAAGTCTAATTATTGTGAAATCGAACTTCACAAGACCAAAAAAAGGTGTCTGACACCGTCTTGTCTAATGTCAACAGTCAACATAATGTTGCCATATGCCGTGAAAGTTTAGCAGTTTATCCCATCATTTCGTGTGGATTCAAGAACTTTGTGGGTATCGATGAAATCGTGAGAACTTTCTGCGAAAGATGACGTAATTTTTTATTTTATTTTGGAACATATTCGTTACAAAAAATTTG
This sequence comes from Hyalella azteca, assembly GCF_000764305.2. Taxonomy (NCBI): domain Eukaryota; kingdom Metazoa; phylum Arthropoda; class Malacostraca; order Amphipoda; family Hyalellidae; genus Hyalella; species Hyalella azteca. The sequence continues at coordinate 28,058 of NW_025934122.1, read as the reverse complement.
TCGATACGGATACTTGACTAGTGTTTGCATTTGGGAAGAGTCGCCGACTTTTTATCGGTTTTCGAACCACACGCAAGCGAGATAAAGGAAGCGCGGCTGTCCGGGTGTCCGCAGTTTCTGATCTGACGAGCTCAGTGTAATGAGTATCAATTGTCACTTTGGTGGAAGGTGTAAGGTGGTAAGTTTTCGATACATTTTATTATGTTAACATGATAATATATTACCTATACAGAATTCATAGTTGCAAACCAGAGATTTTTTAGAATCAGTTCATTTTTAAATTCCTCATTTACTCAAGATTTTAACAGATTTCTTATGTATGATAATTCTGGTATCCAAGATACTTTACTGGTCTACTTATAGGAATCAAAAATGAACTTGAGGAAGAGTCTAAAAAACTCTCTGCTTTGCCACTATGACAGAATTCCATACTGCCTGTCGCCGATTCTTAACACTGCAGAACATTCACAGCATTTTGTGGTCTCGAACTCGCTGCCACAATTCTGCCGAGCTTAACCGCCCGGCCTCCTTGCCGATTCTGACCAGAAACTGGCGCACAGAGCTGGGATCGAACCCGCACCTCTCTAGTGCGTCAATCTTGGTACTCTGAAGTCTGAACTTTAACCACTAGGCCACCCTGCCTAACAGCAGCTAATGTTGAGAAAGCTCAAGTTGCAGCTTGAAAGATAAATATATTCCAAGACAAGACAGTTGCCAGCAGCCAGATAAAGTAAATATCGGTTATGTTTTATGTAGGGGACAGCTCACAGGCCACAGCTGCGGCCGCGGGCGGCGGGTGGAGGCCGGAGTAAGAAGGATTCTAAGGAAGACCGGCACAAACACATGAAGCAGCGAGTGCCTTATTCTAGTCGCTTTTTAGTGGGAGCATTGGAGACGCGTCCATGCAGCCCCATGGCAGGAATCTGTAAAATCTGCACTGTGCAGCAAACATGTTAGGCTGTTGAAAATAATAGAACAAGGCAGAGTCGCGGAAATGTGGGCAGCGAGTGCCAAATTGTGTCAGGTCATTGTGTGAGATTCCGTCCGCGTGTACGGAAAATTTTGCGGAGATCTGAAATTAAAAAAACTGATTTCAATAATGCAAATAATGTACATGTGTTAGTTGCCATATTTGAAAGTCTTCGCAGAATGCGAAAATATAGTATTTCGCATTCCAGATAAACTCAAAAGTTTCAATTATTACATGATTCTAACACAGTGGTTCCCAAAATTTTCAGGATGGCGCCACCTTTGGCTCCCCAGTGAATCTTCAGCGCCCCCCCCCCCGACAGACACATATAAAAACAAACTCCTCTCTCTTGATATTTAGTTTGCTGCAATTTTAAAAGAGAAATATTAAATACATGTGTGTATATCACAAATAGAAACCCATTTAGTAAAGCAATAAATTTATTATAGTTTTAACTGTTTCAGCACTAGAAATTCAAGACAGCTGGGCTAAATTTACGGCCGGACTCGTGGCCGGTCTCACGGCCAATCTCCAAATTCAGTGACCAAGGAATATCTCCCAAACTAATGAACGCAGCTCGATAAAACTTGGAACACGTATTCATTAGGACCTAACTGTGATGTTTAGCTCGTGAAAAGTTTTTAAATTTCACCTTCAATCGCGAGTTAAATGGCGATACGGGCCGAAATTCGCAGTGATCAAAGAATTTCTTCCAACCTACTGAACAGATTCGAACGAAATTTTGAATATAAATTCCTAACTACCAAACGATGATTTTTAGCTGGTGAAAATTTATTCGAGTCGGAGTCATGTTCTGTTTTCGAAAATACTGAACAGATTCGAACCAAATTTTGAGTATAAATTCCAAACGGTGATTTTTAGCTCGTGAAAATTTATTCGAGTCGGAGTCATGTTCTGCACGTGTTGTGTACAAATCGTCAAACAAACGTACAAACTTTGCCCCCCCCCGGGGGGGTTATATCGCCCGCTTTAGAAACCGCAGTTCTAACATATAGAATCCAGCACGAAATAAAATAAATTTTAGGTTTGACAATTGAAAAGAAAATGCCTCTATAAGGATAAGAAATAAAATCAATCGATTACTCTATAAATCACGCTATTAAATAATGTATTATAATGCAATGTAATAATGTAATGTAATTTCATGTTTTATTTATTTCCCGTTTTGAAACCTGACAGTGGATTTTACTTTACTAATTGATTGTATTTGTGTTTATAGGACTGAACTTTTTCTGAACAGAATTTTGTGTTATGAACTGACGATGGAGCTGGACTCCGAAACGTTTCTCTTATAAAGACATGGTAAATTTTTGTTGTATTGCCTTTGCTTTTAAATTCCTGGTTAACTTATGATTCAAGAATTTAATTTAATACTTATATCCAATCAAATTGAATACTTATAATTTAATACTTATATCCTATCAAATTTAATACTTATATCCAATCAAAACACGGTGAAAATAAATACCGCTATTTTAGAAAACATAAATAATGTATTGTTTAGGATTTACATAAATAATGTAAAATGAGCATAAAATGTTTGTCTCCGAACTAAATTACTTCTAGGCAGGTGGTTGAGCACCACAAAACACTTGAGTAGAAGCGGCATCTAGTCTTATCAGCCGACCGACTCCTGCTGATAAAGATTGAAAAATTGGTTGCCATGCAATAAAAATAACAAATAACTGGTCTATAAAGCACCTTTCGGTTCCCAATAACAGTCAACAGGCTTGGAAAAAGACAGATGTTTTTCGGAAAATATTCCATTGAGGAAAAAAGTCTTAAATTTGTAAACATGATTAAACAGCTTTTAAATGTAAATTAAGATTAACAGATAAATTAAGATAACAGATAAACAATAATTTGAAAATATTTAATATAATATAAAATAATACAATATAATATAAGAATTTTATAATAGAATATAATATAATATAATATAAAATAATATAATATAATAAATATAATAAATATGTCGTAATTTTAATAGTTTAAGTTCTAACTAGGCTTCTTTTATCATGTATACATTACATGTATTCACCATCTGTTCTACTAATACTATTTCTACTATTCTACTAATAATATACTATTTCTACTAATAATACTACTATTATATATAATACTAATATAATATATAATACTAATAATAGTATTATAATAATATAATACTATTTCTACACGCTACAGTAATTAATGAACTAAGAAAAGGCATAAAAAGCAGATTTAACATTTCATGACTTACAGGCAAGCGCATAGTAAATATTCAAATAAATGTGTTTTTACTCCAAATGGCGGTGCACTTTTTACCCTAGTTCATACCCTAGTGATACCCCATTTTACCCTAGTGATACCCCCTGTAAAAGGGGGTATCAGACTTCGAACGCTCCATGCAAGGTCTCTGGGTGAAAAATTATCCTTTTCACCCCCAGAAAAGGACAATTTCAAGTCATATATTTGGACACATATATACCATATTTACACGAATTTTTTGAGGAAGAAATCACGGGACACATTTTTTACCTACAGAAAAGGCTAATTTGAAGCATATACTTGGTTTATATATGACTTATTTACACGAAGCATTAGAAGAAGAAATCACGGGACACATGGGAACCCACATATGTGGACCGTCTGTACCCACACGTGGGTAATTCCCACGTACCTATGTTATAAAAGGTGCTGTGGTGCCCACTGATGGAACTTGGAACTTGAAGGTGAGAGTGCCAAATTAAGTATTTATTATTTATTAAGTCTAAGACGCGTCTAGTTAAGTTGCTTATACAAGGGGAAAGTATTAGCCGCTTCGAATATCGGGGTAAAAATTTGAAAAAAGTATACATTTTTACAAAAATTATACATTTAAAAAATTTACCAATGAATAAGATAAATCGGACTAAAAATTTGAAGAAAAATTATACATTTTCAATTTTAATTACCAAATTTATCAAAGAATATGGTAAAAACTTGCAAAAAAAATCCCAAATTTCGAAGTTAAATCGTACTTTCCGTTACTTGTCCTACAGTTTTTATTGCTTAGAAAAATGAGTAATTTTGTTCAAATAGTGACACACTTTGTCTATGTAATACCTGCATGATACACCCGGGCTAATTTGGTTTAGAATGGCTTACACAAACGGGCTAAAAAGTTCATCGCTATTTGGACAAAGTCTTTATATTTTCCTGAGTGTTCAGTGTTGCATAATTAACATAATTGTGTAACGCAATTATGTTAATTATATTACAATTATATTTTATATATTTATCGCCCGATTATAATTATAATGTATTATGATGCAAGAAGCTAGACAATATTTGTAACTGTAGATGGCATCGAAACTGGTAGCATTTACGGTTTTATGTGTAACATTTGTATAGTTTCTAGCTATATGTTAAATATTCATTAGTTTTAGGGCAACTAGGTACAAGTAGGTTATTCGATGTACGGGTTGTACAGTGACTAGGTAGTAGTGAGTTTTTAGTTGTACGGGCTGAACGGTGACTAGGTACAACTCATGCAGTTATTAGTTGTGCGGTTTACGGTGACTAGGTACGTTGAGCTACTAGATGTACGGCTAGTATGGTGACTAGGTAGTAGTAAATTGTTGGTCGTACTGGTTGTAAAGTGACATAGGTACAAATCAGTTATTATTTGTGCGGTTTACGGAGACTAGTTTCATTCAGTTATTAGATGAACGGCTAGTATATGGTGACTAGGTACAAGTTATTAGTTGTACGGGTTTATGGTGACTAGGTAGAAGTAAGGTTTCAAGTGTATGTTTTTAAGGTGACTAGGTACAAGTAAGTTATAAGTTGTGCGGGATTTATCGTGACCAGTTATGTTTAGGTCTTCATTTGCATGGGTTTTAGTGAAACTAGTTAGTGCATAAATAATTACAATAAGTAGTGTAAGTAGTTTCAATCGCAACTAGTTAGACTAGTAACACCGCCACCTACCACAGGTTCAGGATGAAGTTGCAGTTGGCGGTATTGTTGGCGGGCGTTTCTCTGGCGGTGGCGGGACCACTCCACGAGCCTTCACGAGACACCCACGGGTGAGTGGGACGTCTGCGATCCTAACCTAAATTAACCTAACCTAATATAATCGAATCTGACCTAACATAAACTCAACTTATCTACCTCAACTACCCAAACCTACACTAACCTAACAACAACTAACCTAACCTCAACTAACCTAACCTCAACTAACCTAAACTCAACAAACCTAACCTCAACAACCCTAACATCAACTATCCTAACCTCAACTAACCCAACCTCAATTAACCTAACCTCAACAAACCTAACCTCAACTACCCTAACATCAACTATCCTAACCTCAACTAACCTAACTTCAACTAACCAAACTTCAACTACCCTAACATCAACTACCCAAACATTAGCTAACCTAATCTCAACTAACCTACCCTAAACTATACTATCATCAACTGACATATTTTTCTAACATAACCTAAACTAACCTAACTTTGACTAACTTAGCCTAAGCAGCATACCTAACCTAACCTACAACCCATTCATTTTTCTGAGTGATATAACCGTACTACGTCTGCTGTCTGCTCGTGCAATGGATGAGAATTATTTGGATGGATGTCATTATTTATAAAATAAATGACCTATTAATTTTCTTGTGTTCATGTGCAGAGCGGAAATACTTCGGGTGTTTAAACGGCGTGTCACTATGTGGACATTACTCCACCCATTAATACTCTTGTGTATTTGGTGCAGGGCGCAGGTACTTAGGGTGAAGGTGACGGACCTCGCGGACCTGAGGTACTTTGCGTACCTGCAATCGCATACCACACTGGACTTCTGGACTGAGCCGCGTGCCCTGGGTAGGTGGCTAGTTAAGTGGACAAGCTAGGACCGAGGAACGTGCTCTAGGTATGTGAATTGTTAAGTGGACTAGGCAGAACCGAGCCAAGTGCATGTGTATGTGACTAGTTAAGTGGGCTAGGTAGGACCGAGCTGCGTGCCCTAGGTGCGTGACTAGTCAAGTGGAGCATATGTACTCGGTACGTAGGGAAAGTTGGGTTGATTAGATAAAGGAAATTAGTCCCTCAGGAGAAAACTTCAAGCCTTACCTAAACCTGTTTTTTTATAGTCTCCTAACTTAATAGGTATCTCCCCTCAGCTAACCCACCTCCCTCTCTTGTCAGGAACCAACTTAATTAGTATCTTCACTATATAACTGTTCCCCTTAATAAACCACCTATCCCCCTCACCTTATGGCACAACTTAGTACCCTATGGAGATAGTTTTCCTCTTGGTCTACAATTCCCTCTTCTTCTTAGAATACGTACAACTTGTACCCTCAGGACAAAACATATTGCCCAAACCCAACCCTCTTCCATTACCCAGCTTAGTGCCCTCACTAGATGATACGAGGGTCATCCGGAAAGTAGTACCCGTTTGGGAATTGAACAAAAGGAAGTAAATATTAACAATATTAACAAATGTAAACATGTTTATTGAAAAGAACATGTATTACACTACTTCTCTACATAATCTCCGGACAAGTTTAAGCATTTGTCGTATCGTGCCACGAGTTTATGTATACCAGTGCCATATGCCTGCGCCGCCAGTGTTTCTGGGATCATCAAGGTGTACTGCTCATCGATTTCATGACCCGTGGAGACACAATCAATGGCAATGCATATTGTGCAACAGTAAAAAAAATTACGGTGGGTAAATTCAAAATCGACGATGATGCCAAAATCGACGATAATTCTCCTGCACGATGATGCCAGGCCGCACACGGCTCGGATAACACAACAACTTCTCCAAAAAATTCAAGTGGGAAATTTTCGACCATCCACCCTACAGTCCGGACTTGGCTCCTTCAGATTTTCATCTGTTTACGAATATCAAGGACTTCGTGGCAAGGACAAAGTTTCAAAATGACGAAGAACTGAAAGAACAGGTGACTGCGTGTCTCAAAACACTGGCGGCGGAGGAATATGACACTGGTATACAAAAATTTGTGACACGATACGACAAATGCTTAAATTTGTCCGAAGATTATGTAGAGAAGTAGTGTAATACATGTTCTTTTCAATAAACATGTTTACATTTGTCAATATTTACTTCCTTTTGTTCAATTCCGAAACGGGTACTACGTTCCGGATGACCCTCGTATTTTCCCTTCAGTCAATAACCTCACTGCCATTAGGACACAAATTACTACTATCAGGATATTACTTTTTCCCGTCAGTAAACAACACCGATCAGGAAACACATTTCTTCTTACAGGCGAAATCGACATCATGGCCCGGCGTTGGGACCTGCCGATGTTGAAGGCGGTGATTCAGCAGCGTAAACTGCAGTACAGTGTACACATCGCCGACGTCCACCGCCACCTCGATGACCTGAAGGAGAGGCACCTGCAGGCCCGGACCAAGGCTGGGGACGCCAGGCTGTCGTGGGACGCCTACTACAACTATGACGAGGTACCTACTTCTAGGTACCAGTGGTGACATGGCTGAGGTACCAGGAGGTTCGTGAGTAGTAAGCATGTCGTATTACGCCCACTTACTATTTACTTTGTCCAAGGCAACCACATCCTCGCTAATTGTTGAGTACCCTAAAAAATGATTTTCCTTGATTTTGACAGGGTGGAAGGTGATGGTTGCTAGATGTTCTATTACTTTGTTATTATGTACAAGGCACCCGCATCACCTGCTTAATATGTAGTAGATGGTCGCTGGATGTCTTATTGGTTTGTTACTTTGAACTGGGTGCCCACTTCCTTGATATGTTTACTCTATGGTACTGGGTGGCCGGTTTTTAATTATTTTTTACTGAGTACCTGCATCTTCATGATGGTTACTGGGTGCTCCGTTATTTACCATTTAGTTACTGGGCACCCACATCTTCGTGATGGTTCCTGGGTGCCCAGTACTTATTTACTTATGGAGGTAACTCCAGTTATTTTACTAAACTTATTATGGTTACTTAATGGTCGCCTAAATTCTCATGATGGTGACTGGGTGCCATTTTACTTTTGTATTTGTCAAGGACACCCGCATCCCCTTCTTAGGATGCGTGGTTGTCCATTGATATATTTTGATAGTCGGCAATAAAAATACTTCATATAACTACTCATGACCTCTCGACAACCATGACCCCTCTGACGCCCTCTGTGACCTCTCGACCAGATCAATGCGTGGCTGGACAGTTTGGCCGCCGATTACCCGTCCATTGCGACCGTAACGGACGTGGGCACGTCTTACGAAGGACGTACCATGAAGCTCCTTAAGCTGTCCACCGGAGGGACCGGCAAAGATGCCATCTTCACTGACGGCGGTAAGTCCCCATCTTCATTTACTGCGGATCCTAAGGCTCTTCATCATTAGTATATGTTTCGGACGACGTAGTCCCAAGCCACTTTGGAGTTTCGCCTCCTGTATTTTGCCGCCATCCGCCCTGGGCCCATACTTTCAAAAAAAGTTAAGAGATCGTAAGTTCATCAGCCAATCACTGACGGCATTTCAGGCAAAATCCACTAATCGTAGACAAAAAAATAGAACGTAAGTACTTACGTTCACTTAGCGAGTTTTGAAAGTATGGCCCCTGGCATGTAAGTTGTCCTCGCCGCTGAGGTACAGAGGGCCAGTCTGCAGTCAACGCACATCTACCCTAAGTTGGGCCAGCTGATGCACGATGCTGTTGCTTGCTTCTTGCCGCCGGTAGTGGTGAAGAAGTAGACTCACAAAACAACAACAAGAAGTAGACTCACCCCGAATTGCCATGTCCACGTAGGTATCCACGCCAGAGAGTGGATCGCCCCTGCCACAGTGACGTACTTCATCCAGCAACTGGTGGCTGGTGATGGCGTCGGTCTGCTGGACTCGGTGGATTTCTACTTCATGCCAGTCATCAACCCTGATGGTTATGCATACACCTTCACTGACGTGAGTCCATAGTTCTGCCCGTCATGCTGTCTATCATGCCTGTCATTAATCCTTGTGGTTATGACTACATCTTCCCTAAAAAATTAGAGGTTGGCTCGACTCTGCATCAGGTGCCACCCAGGACTCGGTGAGCATGTATAGCAGCCGCTGATGTCCGCTTCGGCTTCAAGTTTGAAGAACACCCGGCCTCGGCTCGGCATACTATCAGGACACACTTGTCATACTCTCAGGACACACTTGTCATACTCTCAGGACACACTTGTCATACTCTCAGGACTCACTTGTCATACTCTCAGGACTCACTTATCATACTCTCAGGACTCACTTGTCATACTCTCAGGACACACTTGTCGTAATAGTTTGGGTCAACCGATGTAAGTTCATCATGCTTTTCATCACCAAAATGGCTATGCCTACAACTTCCATTCCATTAATACTCCATTACTTGCAATTTATAGGTCTAAACCGACAACCATAAACATCAATATAACCATTAATTGATTCACCACAATAATCTAACGTTGAATTTAGGTACACTCAAAGATGTGTGTGGGACTATGCCCAAGTATCGAAGACTTTTTTTTCATCCTGACCCAGATTTAGTAGGTTTAAACGGCGTATCGATGCTACGTCCTCTCTTTGCATACTATATAAAAGTATATAGTATCCCACAATATCTTACATTGAATTTTTTCGAGAGTACATCAGTGTCCTACGTCCGCTTCCTGCTCGTGCTGTGGGTAAGAAAGTGTCACTTCTTGGACAGTATGACCCTATGTCTTTTCTGAGTGTAGTTCTATTTATTGTGCCGTCAACACTAATTAACTAACTAATTAATGAACTAATTAATGAACTAATTAACTAACTAATTAACTATTTATTTAATTAACTAACTAATTAACTACTTAATTAATTAACTAACTAATTCACTAAATAATTAAAACACTAATAAAGTAACTAATTAAATAACTAACTAATTAAATAATTATTCTGCTAATAAATTACTTATTTAATCAATTAAGTAGTTAATTAGCTAATCAAGTAACGAATTTAAAAACTAATAAATCAAATAGCTAATTAACTAATTATTCAACTAAACTACAAACAGGACCGTCTGTGGCGCAAGACGCGTTCCCCCAACGCCGGGAGCCCCTGCGTGGGCACGGACCCCAACAGGAACTGGAGCTTCCACTGGATGGGTGAGAGTCACCCAACATCTGTGTTGTTGTGTTCAATGTATTGTTTAAATTTAAATTTCAGTGTCATTTTAGTCTTTCGCTTATTGAACTCCTTTAATAAACAGATAAAATATTAATAATATAATATTATTTAATATTAAGTCACCCAACATCTGTATTGTTCACTGTAGAATATTGTTTAAATTTTAATATTATTTTCATTTCAGTCTATCGCTTATTAAACCCCTTTAATGAACAGATAAAATATTAATAATATAATACTATTTAATATTAAATGATAGCATTAATAATATCATTTAATATGATATAATAATATTATTAATAATTTGATATAATAGAATATTATAGAATAGATTTTAAGAAGCACTTCGAAAAATATTTCTTTAAGTAGAAATGCAAAAGTATATATATTAAATGTATTAAGAGAACAAGGGATTAAGGATAGTTATAGTGTTATAATATCTTTACTATAATTATGTCATAATGATCATATTATAGAATAATTATTATAATTATGTTATCAAACTTTGAATGAAACAATAATTTTATAAATATTTCTATTTAGAACCATAAATTCTTACCACAGAGAAAGTAGCCTCTGACCTAACCATTTAGTGAGCTTGAAACGAGGGTAACAAGAGGCCAAAATTAGAATTTTATATAAAAATCATATAAATTATTCATTAAAAACCCAAAACAATTTTCCCAGAGGGTGGGGCCTTTGATTTCACCATTTAGCGAGCTTAAAACGAGGGTAATGAGGTACTCAAATCGGAATTTTATATAAAAATCAAATAAATTATTTATTAAAGAAACAAAAAATTTTCTCCACAGGGTGGGGGCTTTTGACCTCACCATCTAGTGAGCTTGAAATGAGGGTAATAAGAGGCCAAAATTAGAATTTTATATAAAAATCATGCAAATTATTTAATAAAAACCCGAAAAAAATTTCCCCAGAGGGCGGGGCCTCAGACCTCACCGTTTAGTCAGCTTGAAACGAGGGTAAAGAGTTTAATTAAAATTATATAATTATATAATTTTAACATTATAAAATTAATATTAAGAAAATTAAAAATCTTATATAAATCCTAAAATTAAAATCTTATATAAAAAATATACGAATAAATTAATAAAAATTAAAAAAAATTCTTCCCCAGAGGGTGGGGCCTCAGATTTAAATAAAAATCTTATAATTTATTGATTAAAAAAGCTAAAAATTCTTCCCCAGAGGGTGGGGCCTCAGATTTAAATAAAAATCTTATAATTAAATTAATTATTTGATTTAAAAGTTATAATAAAAATTAGATCCTTGGGGATAATTAGTAATTAAATTAATTATTTGATTTAAAAGTTATAATAATAATTAGATCCTTGGGGATAATTAGTAATTAAATTAATTATTTAATTAAAAAGTTATAATTTGAAATAGGCGCCAGGGGCTACGCATCAAACCTGCCGTATTTAGTTTAATTAGACGATTGTTATTTAGTAAAATAAATATTAAGTAAATCTATATAAACAAAATGCAAATAATAATTAATAATAACTAAATGATTAATTAATTAACATGGATCGAAGGGTAATTAGAGGCAAATTTTTTACTCTAATGAGATATCTCGTTAATTGATCAATATATAATAATAATAATTTCATAAATTATATATAATTATATATTATATATAATAATTATATATTATATATATAATTATAATATATATATTATATATAATTATATATTATTTCAATAATACAATATATTTCATAATATAATTATATAATGTTTTGTATATAATAATTGGCGCTATTTTTCATCACTGAAAACAGTACAACATAATTAACAAATTTTTATTAATTATAAACATCATGATCTTCTGGATTATCTTTAACTAATGAATAAAAGTTATAATTAAATACTAATAGCGAATTAATTACGTAATTTTTTGGATTCTTCTTTGCTTAAAAATGATAATTGTAAATAAATTCGTCAATTAATAATGAATTTAATCAATTAAGAATTTACATTACTAATAAAAGATAATCCTAAATGAATTCGTTAATTATTGTTAAATTTCATCAATTAATTCTAATCACCAGGTTTTTTCTTTACTAATAAACGATAATTGTGAACAAATTTGTTAATATTTTTTCTTTACTAATAAATGATAATCTCAAATAAATTCATTAATTAATAATAAATTTCATCAATTAATTATAATCATTAGCTTTTTTCTCCACTTATAAATGATAATTGTGAATAAATTCATTAATTATTAATAAATATCATTAATTAATCATATTCACCAGGACTCGCTGGCCAGGACTATTTTATCTTTCACTAATAAATGTTTATTATAAATAAATTCTAATAGTGAATTATTGACATAATCTTTAATATTTTCTTTACTAATAAATGATAATTGTGAATAAATTTGACAATATTTTTTTCTTTACTAATGAATGATAATCTCAAATAAATTTGTTAATTAATAATAAATATCATCAATTAATTATAATCATCAGGTTTTTTTCTTCACTTATAAATTATAATTGTGAATAAATTCGTTAATTATTAATGAATATCATCAATTAATAATAACCATCAGGTTTTTTCTTTACTTATAAATTATAATTATGAATAAATTTGTTAATATTTATTTCTTTATTAATAAATGATAATTGTGAATAAATTCGTTAATATTTTTTTCTTTACTAATGAATGATAATTGTGTATAAATTTCTTAATATTTTTTTCTTTACTAATGAATGATAATTGTGTATAAATTTGTTAATTATTAATGAATTTTATGAATTAATTATATATATCATCTTCACTAATAAATGATAATTATGTATAAATTTCTTAATATTTTTTTCTTTACTAATGAATGATAATTGTGAATAAATTCATTAATTAATAATGAATTTCATTAATTACTTATATTCACCAGGACTCGCTGGCCAGGAACATTTTATCTTTCACTAATAAATGTTTATTATAAATAACTTCTAATAGTGAATTATTGACATAATCTTTAATATTTTCTTTACTAATAAATGATAATTTCAAATAAATTTGTTAATTATTAATGAATATCATTAATTAATCATAATTTTCAGGACTCGCTGGCATAAGTAAAGAATTCTTCTTTACTTATGAATGATAATTGTGAATAAATTTGTTAATTATTAATAAATATCATCAATTATTAATAACCACCAGGACTCGCTGGCCAGAGCAGCGGTGGCCGCCCTCACGGCCGTCCACGGCACGCAGTACGAAGTCGGCTCCTCGACCAACACCATCTGTTAGTATAATTAATGTTATAGATTATATTGTTTATTAATATATTATTTAATAGTTTATAATATATATTAATAAATAATATTTTTTTATATATTATATTTATTTTATAATATACTGTATAGTGTGGGCTCCTCCACCAACACCATCTGTTAGTGTTTTATTGTTATAGATTAAATTATATATTTTTATGTTTACAATACATAATATTGTATAATGAATATATTATATTTATTATAGTTTTATAACAGTTCATAAAGAATGATCTTCGACCAAGACCATCTGTTAGTATTATTATTATTATAGATAAAATTAAATATTTTTATGTTTACTAATAAATAATATTGTTTGTTGAATATATTATATATATTATAGTTTTATAACAGTTCATAAAGAATGATATGCCATATTTCATAAAGAATGATCCTCCACCAACACCATCTGTTAGTATACTTAATGTTATATATTAAATTGTTTATTAATATATTATTTATTAGAATATAATATATACACCATCTGTTAGTGTCATTAATGTATTTAATGATTATATTGTTTATTATACTAATAATTATATTGTTTATTCAACTTAGTGTCATTAATGATATAGATTATATTATTTACTGTACTAATAATTATATTATTTATTAATATATTATTTATGTTTTATTATATTATTTATTAGTATATAATATATACTAATAAATAATATTGTTTGTTGAAGATATTATATATATATATATCATATTATATTTTATAAACATTCCTAAAGATTAATACGCCATATTTTAGTGGCATGACGTTTCATGTAACATTAAAATTAAATAAATTATGTGATTAAATGAAATATTTAAAATAATTAAGTTCTATATTTAAATTAAATAATTAAATTAAATAATTGAATTAAATAATTAAAATAAATATTTAAATAAAAACTATATTAAATACCGAAAAAATTATTCATTCATTAAATAAATTAGAATGTGATTCACTTTTGCGCTTGTATGGGTCAGCCTGACCCACTTTGGCCCGGTAAAAGGTCGTATGAGTGGTACGTCCGATCTCTTTCGCAGAGCACAAGGAAATGTGTCAATATTTGGACAATATGATCCATTAATTTATTTATAATGTAATTTAAATAATTAAATAGTTTAAAAGTTAAAAAAAATTAACTCAGTACTCACTGCAGTGAGTGACAGAGAGCGCATTTTCTCGTCAACGAAAACTTGAGGTCACGGACGGACGGACAGGCGGACGGACGGACAGACAGACGGACGGACAGACGGACAGACGGACAGACAGACTGACGGACGGACAGACAGACGGACGGACAGACAGACTGACGGACGGACAGACAGACAGACGGACAGACAGACAGACGGACGGACAGACAGACTGACGGACAGACAGACAGACGGACGGACAGACAGACTGACGGACGGACAGACAGACGGACGGACAGACAGACAGACGGACGGACAGACAGACTGACGGACGGAAAGACAGACGGACGGACATGGCGAGCACAATAGTGCATTTTTTCCATAAATGAGAAAATGTGCTAAAAATAATTAAATTTCTTACAGACATCGCTGCTGGAGGCTCTGATGACTGGGCCCTCGGTGTAGGAGGGTCTGAGTACGCATACACCATCGAGCTCAGGGACCAGGGGCTTTACGGGTTCGAACTCCCGGAGAGATTAATAATTCCTACGGCCGAGGAGACGTGGGAAGGGTTCAAGGTGGTTGCCCAGTTCATTGCCGACAACCCCTCGACAAAATAGAGTAATATTGCGTATTTTTCTCGTGAAATTTCGGAGTTCCGAAGTGCGATCTTCAAAAACTGGTCTATTCAAATAATGTCGACCCATATACCATATACCATTAGATATACCATATATCATATACTATATACCATATACCATTAGATATACCATATACCATATATAATAAATAATCAATCTACTTATATAGATTATTTAATATATTTTCGATAGAATTTGTATAAACTTGTAGTGGATTGCTATCAACTTGGATTATAATATTTTAAATTTTTTCTAAATTTATATGGATTAATAAGAAATTTTCAATATATTTCATTTCTTGTCTAGAAGATGTTCTCAAATACATAACCAAATCATGAGTCAATAAAATTTCAATTTTAATAATTTGTTTCATTATTATTCTATAACAAATATAATACATGCGATGAAAACTACAACATATTGAACAGCATTCATCACATATAAGCTTTTTATTTGAAATTCGGGACCAAACCGACAGTTTACTAACAAGTTTATGTTGTTAAAACATGATAATATTCTGCTGCAAAATAACTTCTAAACAACATTTATTATATAATTCTGCATATCGTTATCCTGAATCAACAAACAGAAAATATATATTCAGGAAGACAATTATTTTCATGAAGGAAAGAAAGCCATGAATTTTTAGCAAGTAAAATTCTATTTACAAATATCAAAATGACATAAAATGTTATGTTTTCAGTTATCGTATGAGCGGAGAAATCAGAACTTAAATTAAACGTGCACTATAAAAAAGCAAAAAATCCTCATTTGAGGGAATGAATGTTCCCTTTGATTCAACAGCTACCCTTTATTCAGTCAACGGCTTCGGTTAGAGTTCAACTTTACAATCAAACAGGAAACATTGCAACCCAATACCCTCTTCTCTATGTTATTCCTACCGGTAATGTTATCTTTACTCTGAGAAGTTGAGGGGTTTGAGGCAATCTTGGCTACCGAGGGCGCCGTGCTTACAGCCACCTACCCTCACTTGTTCAGTGGCTCTCGAGCCGTTGTCGAGTGAGGGTGTGTCGCTCCCGTGTGCAAGGCTTCTTCACTTGGTGGTCGAACCAACGGCACGATTTGAAAACTGAGAGAAGAATTTGTGAATAATTCTATGCGTGTAGACCTAGCAATACTTAAATATAATTTAGGAGTAATGTTGACCGAAATATTTAACGGATTGGAAAATGAACGGATTGGAAAATGTGTGATATTGAAACACTTTACCTTCGTGCTTGCCACGATGAAAATTAAAACAGTTTTAGCCAAGTTTGAATGAACATTTGATACGTGGAAATGAACATTTAATAGAAATAAATCTACATTTTATTATTACAAGTTAATATCAAGCGACGGTTTATTTGAATAAAAATATCGCGACCGTTTGAATATGTTTTGTGAGTAAAGTGAAACGCAATAGAGAAGATTTATGTGAATTAAATTATTATTATTTCGGTAATTGATACAATACATTATCAAAATCATTTAAAGCAATAAATTGTATTGCCTCATTATGAGATAAAATAATTTTTGCGTCGTATTTCATTACAAGTGTCACGGGAAATGCCTTCCAGACGACAGACAAACCGACGCCGTAAACAAAAGAATAAAGAACAACAGCCACGTCATCATAATCAACAACCAATTGCTAGTATTCAACAAACCCGTCATTCTCTTACTCGCCCAGTCGATAGCATTCAACAACCCTTCTATCCTATTCAACAAACAACTGACACTATTCATCAACCTTTTCAGTCTATCCCTCATCCGCCTCCAAAACGTCTGTCCGCGGAATTCTTATCCTCATTGCGGTCCCCCTTTTTAGGTGTTCCCCATCCCTCCCCAACTGGAACTTCAAAAGGGCAACCCAATATCGAAATTCCCAAAGTTCAATCAAGAATTAATTCCCCCTCGCCAAATATTCAAAATGTTAACTCGTCCATTAGTAAATCAACTAAATTAGATGGACTCACCCTGCGGTCGAATTCCGAAAATTCCGAAGTTTTCCGCGAAAATTCAGCGTCTTCTGTCACTGAAAATGTATTTGCAGCCGACCATACCCACTCTCAGTCCCATCATGAACAAATATTGCCGAAAAATGTTGAATTTTCTTCCTCATCTTTACCGCAAGCGCAGCTAGATTCTACAGCGCCGGCGCGAGCCAGGGGGAACGAATCAATAATATTGACAAGCCCCGGTGCTGACACGGTACCGCATCAACAAAACAGATTTCTAAAATCATCAGATTCAACGATGTTGTCCGAAACGACACCAGCTTTTCAACATGGAATGAAAAACGGCGCCGCCCTTTGGATTCAATCCACCCAACCCTCAAGCACTCCCAGCTCTCATGGAAGAGATATTTCACTCGATGAGAAATCTTCCGAGACTACAATTCAACCGGATTTCGCGAACTCAGCGATACCTGCAACTTTGATGCATCTAATGGGCTTAGAAGAAAATTCATCCCCGATAGATTTAGATAATTTAGTGAGTGCTCAACAAGCAAACTCATTACAGGAACCACGTGGATCTCTGTCATTGCAAATGAAAAACCCAACAAGTTCAGAAGGAACTAACAGTTTAGGTGAAGGAAGAAACGTCACTCTCGCATCAACTGAAACTGGAATTCCAAGTAAATCTACTTATTTTGAAAATTTAGACCTGACCGAGGCTCCTAATGTGAATTCCAAACAGCAGGTTATGAAATTTTCTAACGGGAAAAATGCTACAATTTCTGACGTGACGACACTAAACATTGAACATCCAAAAGAACTTTTGTATGAAACTTACCATAACGGAAGAGGCTCGTTCAACTCGACTATCGCATTGCCAGAAAGCTCTGCAACGTTTTCTACAGAACCAATGCCATTACTGCTGACGACAACTGAATCCTCAAACGAAGCGACTATAATGCAAACTAAATCCACAATCCCATCTGTTTTAGAAGTGCATGAAACAGAATCAAAGCTCCGAGGCTCAGAAGAGTACCCATTGTACCTGTTGGCAACAGTACCCACCACTTCTCCCTCAACAATTTCGGGTGGTATCTCAACTCAAACGCAAAACTCAGTGAATCCCACTTGGACCAACAACACCAACGCTACTTGGAATAATGACGTTTTGGGCGACAGAGAAATGATATCCTCAATACAAGGAAGAAATACAAGGAATACCGAGGATCCCCAATTAGGTTTGGCGTTCCAAGAATTTAGCGATACTAGAAATGAAGGACCCGTACCGGTAGGGGCAAGTACGATGGAAACTCCAACGTTTCAAGAGACCCATTTGCTGATTCAAACAAGTACCGAAACGCCTGGTAATATGATCAACAACAGCTTCATCCTTGAGAATACAACAGATAGTGAAAATTTAATTATCGCCTTGAAAAGTACGATATTAAATTCGAAGGAAAACGATTTCAATTCTGCTGAATCACGTTCCTCACTTACATTAACGGAGGGTGAATTGAACAATCCTGATTTAGATGACCTGACATCGTTATCCCCATCAGATAATGCCGCCGATAAAGGCGGTAAAACTACCAATGACGTCAGTGTTGAAACCGAATCTTCTGAATTGAGTGACCTGGCACCAACGTTAACTATTAACGTTCCAACTTTCACTGATGAAAATTTGTTTAAGAACGTCGGACAGGGGGAAAAGGACGCAACTCACAGCTTAACTTCCCCGACTTCACCAACATTGGGATCTGCCATCTTCGACTTGAGTGTGTCCAGATTCAAGTACATCCACAAGCCTGAGCTCATCCCATACCAGGGGATGAAACAACCACCATATGCTGAGGATAGTGATCCTAGGGTCGCCGAATTCATAAAATCGAAAGCTTCTTCTGACCATTACATTGAAAATGGTAGAATCCGTAACACAATTGATCGGACTAACCCAAACACTCATCGAGCCGGTGGAGGCCATAGGCTCAATTCGCATCAGCTTAAAAGTACACCAAGAACGGAAGAAAACATTGTCGCTTTATTGAAAGATGATAGAGTTATTAATGAGCATAACCGTCACCTCAGTACTTCTACCACCACCGAAAGCGTACCAATGAACGATGAACCGATTTTAGTAGAAGTGTACAAGAAATTCCAAGAATCAGAAGTCCCGATATCAAGCACAGATGTAAATGATGGACTGCCGGAAAGTTTATCCTCTGAAAATGACGTCAATTTGTTTATGAACACAACTGCTAAAACAGATTCTCTTGAAGTTGAGGAATTTTGGACGCCGACTCCCACTAGTGGTGATGTAGTGGGTACCGGCCGCGTCTCTGGTCACTCGAGTGACGTTGATATGAGGATCAATTCAACAACTACTAAAACAGAAGTACATGGAAAACAGAACTCTTCCGCACCTTCTCTGCCTGAAGGATCAGGTCACGAGGTGGAATCAAAGTTGATGGATCAGGATATTCACAGCATGTGGAAAGCATCTACCAATCCAGGATTCACTCACAGGAACTCGAATGATCCTCACTCCCCCTGCCATGCAGCTCCGTGTGGACTGAGAGCGATTTGTCACCCTACCCCCATCACCCATGAAGATGACAACAAAAACCATGAGGGTGTTCCAGACCGTGCAGCGACACCGTTGGAAATCACCCTGAAAACCCGAGAGAAGTTGTTGATCCCAAGCATGAGGTCCTTTTCAACACCCGCTGAGGGTGAATCAGCCGTTTCGTCTACTAGCAAAAATCAACCGCAAATTCACGCGGCAGAAACTGCCACGAAAACTATTAGAGGACCGAAATCGGTCCTCTCTCGAAAGAAGAAAACTTTGTCAAGGGAAGCTCTGAAGAAAACTTGGAATTCAGAGGGCCAAAGTGAGGGTAAACCGCATAGAAAGACGAGAACAGTGTCGGAAATGAGGGTTGGGCCGGCGCCGTTCATCTGCCTCTGTCCTGACAGGAAGATTGTGCAACCCCATGAGTCGTGCTCTGTTGTACCACGTTTAATATAATATAATATAATATAATATAATATAGTATAATTTAATATAATATAATATAACATAATAAATCTTTGTATAATAAGTATAAGTAACATGTAAGTTTTACCCTTCATCCCCTATGTTCCCCTTATTCACCCTTAAATGTACAAACTGTTGATTTGATCCGTACGCTTACATAGGCTAAAGACTGCCTATAACATTAATGAACGAGTTAAGAAGTTCTCATTAATTTTAATTGGCGATTACCACTCAACTCATTAATTATGATTTATAATTGAAAAGTGCTGCTCTTCTCATTTTGTATATAGTATTTCTTGCTCGTTTTTTAATATTTATTGCTGATTTGCGGCCTACGATGCCCTTTTAATTTCAATACATATTTTGAATATTATTGAGTATTGTATCCAAGCCTAAAAAACTATCTATGCACATTGCTATCTATATCTATTATCTATAGCTATTTTTATCTATATCTATGCCTATGTAAAAAATATCTATGCACATTGCTATCTATATCTATTATCTATAGCTATTTTTATCTATATCTATGCCTATGTAAAAAATATCTATGCACATTGCAGTGAACATCACCCCCTCGGCGGTGTCCCTCCCCCACCACCCAGGCGGCAACCCGCACCACACCCGCCAGGTATGCTGGCGAATATTATTAGTTTAAATATTTAAATAAATCAAAACTCAATTGTTAATGGATAAATTCAATGCCAACTTTATTTATTTAAATTATTGTTTATCTATAGTTTATACTTTATTTTAAATTATTAATCGAATAAATCTTGGAATTTCAGTAATTTAAAATGATCAGTTTTAGTTTAATCTTGAATTTTGAATAAGTTAATTTTCTGAATAATCCCTTTTTAGTATTAACTACCGAAACATATTAAAAATAGTTAATTAACAATAATACTAGTGGTATTGACTGGTATTGCCAGTACTAGTGGCAGTTACTAGTGGTATATAATATTTATCAATAATATTAGTATTACTTGAATTACAATAACATTTATATCATTATTAAATATTTTAAAATATTACTTAAACGTAATGCAGTTAGAATATATTTTTTCTATATTTTGAAACACATAATATGCGACGCAAATTCCTTATATGCTGATTATATAAAATATACTATAAAATATAATATTATAAATATAATAATATATAATATAATATTATAATATATAAATAAATATGATATTATAAATATATTATAAAATATACTACTGACTTCCTAAATTAATCCATTGTTTCTTTGATTTAAATTATTATAATTAAAAAAATGTGAATTACCAAAAGAAATTGTTTATGTCATTATTAAGACAAATAACAAAACTACATTTATTAGAACAACAAATTATTACATTATATAACGTTTAAATAAATTATGTAATTTGGTATCTTTTTGGATTCCCTGGACAGCTTAGTGGGACATCTTTAGATATTCATACATATTATATTCGCATTATATACGTTTGTTTATATAGATTTCATTTGTACAGACATTATAGCAGTACAGATACTATTGTACACAAAATATATTTTATTTTAGTTATAACTCTTTTCCCCTCTTCTCCCCCAAGCTATGGGCGGTAGGTGCGGCGTCGGTGGTGGTGATGGCGGTGCTGGTGGTGCTGGGGGTGATGGTGTGGAGGTCGAGGAGGTACTTCGGCGAACTGTCCAAGAAGAAGGTGATTAGGGTGAACGGGGTTATTAAGTTAATTATATTAATTTTGTAGATACAGGTGCGTACTAGCCTTATGCCAGGTTACTATAAAATTTACACAGAGCTGGGCAGCGCTACTGTGAAATGTAGCGGCCGCTACCGCTACCGCTACATGCTCTAAATGTAGCGGGCGATACCGCTACTGCTACAATTGCTTAAATGTAGCGCCGCTACCGCTACTGAAAATGTAGCAGCCGCTAGTAGCGGCCGCTACATGTAGCGCGCTACTGCCCACCTCTGGTAACAACTAACATGTTGACACTAGTAACAGGCTGAGGTTGACAACATTACACCGAAAAATTTCGTACAGTTTTATTCTGTTTTTATATTATGCATGTATCATGCTGCTTTTTAAATAATATTTAATACTATTAAGTAAAATCTAAAGGATCTATCTACAAATGTAGTGGTAGCGCTGTAGCGGTAAAACCTCGTATCGCTACTTAAATATGTAGCGGGCGCTACCGCTACAATTGCTTAAATGTAGCGCCGCTCCTGCTACCGCTACTGAAAATGTAGCAGCCGCTAGTAGCGGTCGCTACATGTAGCGCGCTACTGCTCACTTCTGAATTTACAAAATTACCCTAACAAAATTTTGATGAGACGATTCTGTATTAAGTGCCGCCCCAGACTCGGGGAGCACTTGAATCAGCAGCTAATGTCAGCTTCGGCTATGGGTTTAAAGGGCAGTTTCAGAGCAGTTTCTCATACTTTCGGTACACACTTTTCAAACTCCTAGTACACATTTATAGGACGCCCAGGACACACTTGTCATGCAATCACTGTAAAGTCGGAAATGAGATTCTGACAAGAATCTGATTTCGATCGGGTGGCCAAACAGACCCAGAGTAACTTTGAGCCAAGTGTAGCGACTCCAGGGCCTATACTTTCATAAAAAGTTAAGAGATCGTAAGTTCATCAGCCAATCATTGACGGCCTTTCAAGCAAAATCCACCAATCATAGACAAGAAAATAGAGCGTATGTACTTACGTTCACTTAGCGAGTTTTGAAAGTATGGCCCCTGGGCAGAAGCCGAGGCGGTACTATAGAATTTTGTTAAGATAGGCACTCTATAAGGCTGAATATGACATTGTCATTTTAGTGCTTTACATGCGGCTGTACAATATACATGGCTCTATATGACGCTGAATATTGCATTATATGGGACATTGCCGCTAAAGTATAAGCTGACTATTGATGCAAAATTGTTTCTAACCCAACCTCGACCTCACCCAGCGTTTCATGGGGTCATCGACCAACTTCAACCTGAGCCACGCGACAAAAAGTTTCGTGCACGCCTTCGCAAGCAACCCTAACTACTACACCAACACCGCAACCCCAACCTCAACCCAATTCGGGTTGAACGGCGTTTTTGAAACGAGTTTCACCGACCAAATCGGCGATACCAACGCCATCTTTTCCAGACTGGCGTCGTCCAGGAACAACTCGGACACAAATGCCATATTTTCCAGACTGGCGTCGTCCAGGAACAACTCGGACACGAATGCCATCTTGTCCAGATTGGCGTCGTCCAGGAACAACTCCGACACAAATGCCATATTTTCCAGACTGGCGTCGTCCAGGAACAACTCGGACACAAATGCCATCTTGTCCAGATTGGCATCAATAACTTCTACACATTTGAGCCTGAAAGACACAACTTCAATTTTTGGTGAGACTGGTGCTTGAATTTATTCTTTTTTATATTGAACTGCGAATGTTCTATATTTTTACAAGAGAAATATCTGGTTTGAAACAAAGATAGATACAGTGGAGCCATGAAGGTCGACCGAATTGAAATTCAACGTAAGCCCTTATAAACAAACATTATTGTTTATGTTTATTATATAGACAAACGGCACTGAAGTAAGAATGTTTTCAAACACCGTTGCTCTTATTTAAGTATTCTGTTCCCATTTTTTTGCGCTAAAAAACTATTTGATTCAGTAGTCGACGCTCTTTTGGATTGAGATCGACTTCCGTGATTATCCCTGTTCGTAAATTTATACAATCGAAGTTTACATAATTCCTTCACTCAGTGTAACTTCAATAAAAAGTGTGTTCATTGTAAGGTTACTCAATGGTTTCCACTGTATTTAGTGATCATTGTAAGGTTACTCATGGATTTGTTCTGTATTTATTTAAGAAATGATCGAACCTAAAAAGTTTTGTTTGCATACATCTAAACGAAATAAATTTCCTACCAGACATCTGACGACGTTAGTATTTCGTTTAAATACCGTAGATTAAACGTTGATTCAACGTCATTTGCCAGAAGTATAATTTTTTTCTGGTTTGTACTTCAAAAAGGAACGTCTCTAGGGACGACAGAGATGCCAGGGACGCCGGGGACGACGCGTCCCGTGCGACGTCTGGACGCGGGACGCCTGCGCTTCGTGGGCGAGTTGGGCGAAGGCTGTTTTGGCAAAGTCTATAAAGGTGACCATTATTACCATTAAATGTTATCACCGTTAGCTGTTATTACCATTATCACCATTAGCTGTTATTACCATTATCACCATTAGCTGTTATTACCATTATCACCATTAGCTGTTATTACCATTATCACCATTAGCTGTTATTACCATTATCACCATTAGCTGTTATTACCATTATCACCATTAGCTGTTATTACCATTATCACCATTAGCTGTTATTACCATTATCACCATTAGCTGTTATTACCATTATCACCATTAGCTGTTATTACCATTATCACCATTAGCTGTTATTACCATTATCACCATTAGCTGTTATTACCATTATCACCATTAGCTGTTATTACCATTATCACCATTAGCTGTTATTACCATTATCACCATTAGCTGTTATTACCATTATCACCATTAGCTGTTATTACCATTATCACCATTAGCTGTTATTACCATTATCACCATTAGCTGTTATTACCATTATCACCATTAGCTGTTATTACCATTATCACCATTAGCTGTTATTACCATTATCACCATTAGCTGTTATTACCATTATCACCATTAGCTGTTATTACCATTATCACCATTAGCTGTTATTACCATTATCACCATTAGCTGTTATTACCATTATCACCATTAGCTGTTATTACCATTATCACCATTAGCTGTTATTACCATTATCACCATTAGCTGTTATTACCATTATCACCATTAGCTGTTATTACCATTATCACCATTAGCTGTTATTACCATTATCACCATTAGCTGTTATTACCATTATCACCATTAGCTGTTATTACCATTATCACCATTAGCTGTTATTANCCTGTCTCTTATACACATCTAGATGTGTATAAGAGACAGGTTGGAGGTGGGGAGTTGGAGGTGGGGAGTTGGAGGTGGGGAGTTGGAGGTGGGGAGTTGGAGGTGGGGGAGTTGGAGGTGGGGAGTTGGAGGTGGGGAGTTGGAGGTGGGGAGTTGGAGGTGGGGAGTTGTTTGCTTTTCTTCCGCTTGCCTCTAGACACTCGACACCGTAGACCACCCGGTCCTCACCAGGGTCTAGCTATTGCCAAGGGTCTTGAGGGTGTGCAGGGTCCAGTGGGGTCTAAATAGTCTGCAGGGGTCTAGTGGGGTCTAGATTATCTGCAAGGGTCTAGTAGGGTCTAGGGGATTTGCAGCAGTCTTGTAGGGTCTAGATGATCTGTAGAGGTCTGGTGGGGTCCAAAAAGTCTGCAGGGGTCTTATGGGGTCTTTTGGGGCTCGGTCTTTAGGGTCCTAGTGGGGGTTTCAAGGGTCTACTGTGGTCTACAGGAGTCTAGTGTGGTCTAGAAGGTTTGCATAGGGGTCAAGTGATGTGGTCTAAATTTGGTCTAAATGTGGTCTAGAATTGATAATGTAAAAAATAATATGATTAATATAGACGATTTCTAATTGTTCATTGTATAAATAAACAAAGGCCAATAAAATACAACTGAAAATATATAATAGTAATACAAATTCTGCTTTCTTTTATGATACGCCTCTAAAAGCTTCCAATACCGAGTATTAACAATATGTATTAATAATATTAATTAACAATTCCATGAATTAATACCATGCATCAATACCACGTGATACTACTCAGAGGAATGAGCGATACTATGTCCAAATTGTGATGCGCTTCCCGATCTTGTGAGGGCCATCCTGACCCAGTTTGCCCCGCAAGATGGCGCATCAGAAGTGCATGATAGTACGACTCATTTTTTGGACTGAAAGACTCATTCATTCATATAGGATTTCCATTTAATTCTGCCCTGTTTTACTACCGCGTATTCATGCCACAATAACCTACCACAGGGCTTCTGCAAGAAATGAAATCTTCACCTCTGTTGGAATACTCGAAAATGTGCGACTTTGAAACAAGAATGTTGCTACCTGCTTCAGATTTACACTGTCCTCGTGCATCTGGCAACCCTGACGCTGCTGCCAGTGGCGCGATGCATGCGAGTCCAGTTAAAGATGAATGCCATTACGTGAATGAAAGTTTACTCACTCGATCTGAAGAAAGTGATGAAAATAATTTTGAGGACTTGGTTGTGGCCGTGAAAGTGTTGAAAGAGACCACAGGGAGCGCCGGAGGGGCACTGAGGGAGGATTTCATGAGGGAGGTTGAAATGATGTCAGCTTTTGACCACGAGAATATTGTGCGGTTGCTCGGTATCGTCGTCCCAGGTTCGTGTTTCTCCAAACTCTTCTATATTTCTCATTGTAGGCATTGTGTTTAATATTATCATGCTATTTTAATTCATCATATCGTGGTTCAATTCAACCATTAAACTAAAAATGTATTTTCCGGCTTGCCATGGAATTTTTCTTGCATAACTTTTGTATTTACGACATGACATTGCATGGTTAAGATAACAATATTACGATACATAGGGCATATGTACACTGGAACATTAAACATTAAACTATAGATATCTTTCATTAAACTTTTCCTTTATTTTGTGCGTGGGGTTTTCAGACCCCCCAAGGACACCATGGATGGTCTTCGAGTACATGGAGTTGGGAGACCTGGCAAACCTGCTTCGGACGCGAGCACCTCCACTCATGTTGAACATGAGGTCCTTTAGGAGAGTACCCAAGTCAAAGGGAAAGGTCCAAGGATACCTAACTCCTCAAAGTCAAGAATCCCTTGTCGAGAGCCTACTAAATGATGAACCACAGACGGAACAGAACTGGAACCATCGGGGTAGTACCCCACGATTCCAAAACCCAAACGTTAGTTTAAGTTTCAACAGTGAGAAAAACGAAGAGGGTCTCGCCGTGTTTTGTGATCCCAACGAAAAAATTGGGTATCAAGGATCTGAAACCTTGAAGCTCGACGAAAACAGAATTGGAAAACATTTGATTGACCCCAACCTCAACCGAAAAGCAATCGATCAAAACCAAGACTTATTTGGACCAAACTTGGTGGACTCGAAGAAAAGTTGGAGGCCCCGTTCAAGTCTCTGCGGGTTAACAAGAAGCATTGTCAACAATTCCGGCAGGGGTTCAATCAACGGCAAAAGTTCCATAAAAGAACGGCCTAGGTTTTCCTGCCCTGATCCTTTTAACAAAAACTTTGGAATTGACGACAGTGGAAAGTGCGAAGCAGAATTCCAAGTTTTTACTAAGGAAACGGGGATTCATGACCACCTCGCTACCGATCCTCGTCAGGAAGACGACGATGAATCTGATATAGAAGACGATGTCACCGTGGACGAGGAAGATCTGATGGGATCAACCTTCGATCAGGTGACGATGCAACCAAAAATATGTTCATATAACACCATTATCATTATTAATATCAACATTACCATTACCACCTGCCGCTAGCAAAGGGCTATTACCATTACCAATACTATTACCATTACCACCTCCAGAGGGCGTTACTGCAGATGGCAGTGGACGTGGCCGCTGGCATGACCTACCTCAGTGGCCGCCACTTCGTCCACCGCGACCTGGCCACGAGGAACTGTCTCGTCAGCGCCGCTGGCGTCGTCAAGATAGCCGATTTTGGCATGAGCCGCGACATCTACACTAGTGACTACTACAAGGTAACTATGGTGGCATTAACGGTCCTCTATAACGGTCCTACACTAGTGACTACTACAAGGTAACCAGAATGTTCCCTTACCCCCTACATTTTAATATAAATATCAATAAACT
>NW_025934121.1:0-20423 GCF_000764305.2 Hyalella azteca | reverse complement strand
AGAAGAAATGTTGTCGCATGGATGTGTTCCAACGCTGTTTTTTTAGTTTATAGCCGTGGCCCCTGGTGTTGGTTCTTATTTCAAATTCTAGTAATACTTCCGGGACCTTGTTTAAGTCATGAGTATACTTGTATATATCAATGAGGTCCCCACGCAGACGTCGATAACTGTGGCTTGGAACCTTCATAATCTTTAACCTTTCCTCATAGGACTTGCCTTTCAAGCCCGGAACTATTCTTGTTGCGATCAACATTGGATTAAGTCAGGGGTTGTAAAGCGGGCCTTAGAATCAGCTATAAGTGTGTTCGAGTTATATTTGCAGCTAGTGAAAATTGCTGCGGCTGTAGGATTAAGTCAGGGGTTGTAAAGCGGGCCTTAGAATCAGCTATAAGTGTGTTCGAGTTATATTTGCAGCTAGTGAAAATTGCTGCGGCTGTACTAAATATACTATACAAATCAAGCTCTACGGCTGAACGTTTCATTTCTGAATATTGTGCTTCTTACTTTAAACTCCACATGTTTCATCCGAAATTGCCGTTACCGAGCAACTGCTCTTCACTCCAAAGTTCAAGTATTTATAATATCTCTCTGTGGCTCAGTTTCTCTATTGCTTTGATTGTATGAATGCCGTTTGAATTCCGTTTCGTTTATTTAATATATTCTTTTCTCTGTTTTTTTACTTTATTAAGTCAATTCACCTGTTTGAATTTGAAGGCTTACACCTTTCAAAGTAATTAAATTTACATTTAAAGCTCCAAATCTTAATACAGATTAAAAAAAATCGCTCTATTGCGGTATGTTACTAAAATACCTTCGCAGATCACTAAATAAATATGAATATTAAGTCTCAACCTTAATTTCCAAAGCACAAAACCTTTAACTGTTCTGTTGATTTTTACGTCCAACTTCCCACCCCTCAACCAGATATGCACTAATTTCCTCAAGTTATTATTCCTACTATAAAACAGATTTCTACACTGAGCTTCAAAAACTCGGGCTGCTAGTTTTTTCACTGGATTTGTTGCGCATATTTAGTGCCTCACATTTGATTATTTAATCCACGCTAATTTTAACGGCGCTAAAATTATATCCATTTATCTTTTTTACCACGTACGTCACACTCACGTCACCCTCTATACTGGCCAGAAGCCAACCCCTCACCTCAAACTTTTAAATAGTTACCTATCCAGTCGGTATGGGATGGGATACCTGAAACGCAACCGTTCAAACCTTAATTATTTATACACTTGCTCACAATATGGAATCTATGCTATAGACGAAACACGAACCAGCAACGAGGATTTTAGGGAATTGCTTTGATGTAAGTCCAATTTTTAGCCGACCGTAATCAACCCCAGCCGTCATTAGACGGCATGAGGCTCTAAAATTTCAACATTGCAATTATCATATTAGCCATATCTACACATTATTAGAAATATAATCGATCCTATCTACAACTACTGAAAATTATGAATCCATCTAATGCTTCGGGGAGCGATTTCATCCACAACTAAACTATTTTTGCATAACGTTCCGCTAACTGCTTGTCCGTCAGATCAGACTCATAGTGAATCAGATCAGACTCATAATGAATCATTTTATGTATTGAAGCATCAATTGTAATAATATAGTGTATATAATTTGTGCCAGATACGTCAGATGTTACATAAGTAAAAGCAATAAAAGAGTACATAAGCAATTTGGTGTACCATGGAATATCTTGAAAAGATTAATGATCTTTACCACGTTTTTAATACATAGAGAAGATTCATACAGCAGGTCATAGATGAGCTCTAAATTAGAACGCAACAAGCTCATCTTACTTGTTGATAGTTGCGTGGGTTGTCTTCAACCTTTTCTCGGTATCCATACAATTGCTCACTAATAATTATACAAATTACAAGCAAAATGAATTTGTATTTTAATTTAAAATGATGTAATGTAATTTAAATTATTTAAATAGCAGCTATGATGATCTCACGGACGCGATCAGCGATACATTGGTGAGAGCCCAATTTTCATGTGTCGGACACTTAGAAATTTGTTTTCAAGTAACAAATGATAACTTAAGTAGTGAGCACTTGAAAAACGTTTCTTATTTAAATTCACGATTTAATCAATATTGAAAGCACGTAACCGCATTCCGGCATAATATGGTGCAAACTCCGAGAAAAGAAATATGACAGTTAGCCGTACAAGTTACTTAACGGATTCAGTCCATAATTCTACCCTAGCTTCCAATTTGAAAGCACCGGGCTCCAAAATATAAATAATTTTTTAAAGATCGATTGCAATTTTCATATTTAGTTATGATTTTTCAGTTATATATACGTTACTACTGAACACTACAACTCAAGTCTTCGCATCACACAATGATCACATCCCTAACTAAACTATTTTTACTACACGTATCCCAAACTTCATGACAGTCAGCTAAATTCTGCATCATGACTACGCTGATCAGACTCATAACTAATAATTANAATCGCACGGTTTTACATGGCGTTATCTTTTAGAATTTGCCTGTTCTCAGTTATTGTTTTTTAAATCCGGAAATACTTTGAATGACGATAACGCTTCCAAGTGCGTATGGAAAGTATTTTCGTTTTCCTATCTCTCGAGTAAAAAATCGTTCCTTGCAATTCACCATTTCGCTCTGTATTCAAGCAGTGAACGTTTTAATTTATTGAACATGTAATCAATTTCAATTGCACTCGTACATCCTGACGCGTGTACTCCAACAAACGAGTGAATCGAATTGAGCGACACACGCGGTCACTATCCCTTTCCCTGGCGGACATAGAAATACCATAAAATTGCGATATTTGATGATAGTACTTGAAAGTATGACCTGTTATAAAATATATTTACTCATAAGCATTTTTCAAAAATTGTCGTATATAAGTACAAAATCACAATTAATGAAGTGATCATATATGGGACCTCGCCGGCATAAGGTAAAAAATTCGCTGATTTTGACATTGAGAGTTCACTATTTAGATGTTAGAAGCTACATGATTGCTCTTTTATGCTTGTATTATAACACATACAGGCCAATGAGACATCCATGCCGCATGTAAATTGTCGCATTCATATACGATATATACCTAAAACTTGTGAAAAAAATTATCCGCAAAATTTGGTTTTGATGAAGGACATTTTATTGTCTGGGTCAGTGCAGAGACCATCTTGCTTGCAACCGCGCTGGCTCCTCGCTCTGTAGCGAAGGAAATGCCAACAGCTTGGATTTCAGTCAAAGCCTGATAAAACATCAAGTGGGGAGCTATAGGTACCTTAGACTGAAAATACATGACTTAAATCATAGTTTGGCCAACCACTAAGGCTAACAAATATATTTATTTACCAAGCGCTGTATAAATTTACCTCTAGAGGGCATATGTCCAAAGCGGGCATAGGCACTTCTATCTCTAGGCATTGGCGGGCGCATGCATATACATGATCACACTATTTTTCGCCATCTTATTTAACCATCTTGCATTTGCTTCAAGTAAATGGCATCACAATCAATCCATAAAGCAAGTTTTTGACTGTGATTCTCGCAACTATCATGGACTTGCCTACAGTTCTTCGTGGGCTAGAGCTGCTAAAGTGAATACGATGAGGTGAGGGCCAGAAATGCCGTTTTTGCCATTTCTCCAGAGTACTTAATTTTTAAGTGAGCTCACACAGACGCATGAGCGCGCCAGAGCGCTACGTCATACATGACGTAACTCATACACGATCTGTGATTGGTTGGAGCTTGTTGGCGGGCTGCCCAAAGCTATGTGGGTGACGTGGGGAGCCTTTTTTTACTCTCAATTTAATTACCATATATGGTAACTCATACGCGTTATGGCTATCTACTCTAATCCCGACGATAGAAGTTGTTAGTTCGATCTCGTTTCATATTTTATACGATAATTTTTTAATATTATAACAATAGCTCGGACAATTCATATTCCATGCAACTCTACTGAAAACTCATATTAAAAACATTCAATTAGAAAACGATTGTATCCCAAACTAAACTATTCTCACTTCTAGGTTTCACTTTTTACGATCAGTTGGATTCGAAATCAAAATGGCTAGAGCTGCTAAAGTGAATACGATGAGGTGAGGGCCAGAAATGCCGTTTTTGCCATTTCTCCAGAGTACTTAGTTTTTAAGTGAGCTCACACAGACGCAAGAGCGCGCCAGAGAGCTACGTCATACATGACGTAACTCATACACGATCTGTGATTGGTTGGAGCTTGTTGGCGGGCTGCCCAAAGCAATGTGGGTGACGTGGGGAGCCTTTTTTTACTCTCAATTTAATTACCATACATGGTAACTCATACGCGTAATGGCTATCTACTCTAATCCCGACGATAGAAGTTGTTAGTTCGATCTCGTTTCATATTTTATACGATAATTTATTAATATTATAACAATAACTCGAACAATTCATATTCCATGCAACTCTACTGAAAATTCATGTTAAAAACATTCAATTAGAAAACGATTGTATCCTAAACTAAAATATTTTCACTTCTAGGTTTTCAATTTTTACGATCAGTTGGATTCGAAATCAAAACTTCACAGAAAGACACACAACGAATCATTTCACGTATTAAAAAATTCACTAGTTAGCCATGTCGTGTCGGAGTGTAGTATTACAGCAATGGCTGTAGTAATTAATTCATAAGAGTGCGAAATGGCATTACAACAGAATTGCCGAACATGATGCAAGTATCGGAGCTCTCGCGGGTTAATCCCATAAGGAGAAATGTTAGTTTTAATTGAACGTCTCTTTGAAGATGAGGTCTCGAGAATCACGATGATCAATCGCCGACTGCTCTTCGAATTACGAGAATATTTCGAATTGAATAAATATTTCAAGTGTCAGTCAACTAAGTAAAATTCTCACGATGACGCCATGATTTACAACGATAATTTGGATTTAGGATAAATAATTGCCATAAAAAAACCTGAACTCTCAAATCAAAATTCTTTAATAGCATTTTTATGCATCGTTGTTGAACCAAATTTATAGCTAAATCCCAGTCAAGCAGCAATGTGGGCAACGAAGTCGATTATTGCGGGTTATGTCATAACGCGGAAGATCCGCCCACTCGATGGTTTGGCAGTAGAATTTCCCTAAACAATCTTTACGGATGCACGGCGAACTTTCGACTGTGGGTTCATCGCTGATGATCGAAGTAAATGAGAGTAGGCAACTCAACAAACAAAGTGAAAAAATAATTATCTGCAAACTTGTCGGTTAGCTTTTAAATGTGATTAATGTGGATGCGGCGTCGATTATTGTAGTTGACACACATAAAATAACTCTAAGTTCATAACACATGAGCAACACGCTAACTAAGATCATCGTCCAACTTCAGTGAGACAAGAGGCAGGAGAGAGGAGAGTGACTCCGCTCTGCCCAGCATATATAATGAAATAAACGAATTATTAACATGATTTATTATATTGAGTATTGATATGATATTATCACAAATAAATCTTTACAAACACTAATTACATAACATCATATCGAGCTGCAGAATCGGGCCGTCAAAAACAGAGCGGAAATTTAATTTGCAAGGAACGATTTTTGGCTCAAGGGATGGGAAAACGAAAACGGTTTTCGAACGAGAAGAAAACGAGAATAAGTCTTCGGAAACTAACGTGAATCAATGAATTCCGGATTATCAAGAAAAAAATATTTGCCAAAAGTCAAATTTCAAATGATAACTTCGAATGAAACCTAGTGATATATGAAAGCCCAGATTTTATGTCGGTAATTATGCTTTAATCACAACTCTTTTACTTATATAATAACATCTGACGTATCAGGCACAAATTATTAACATTATATTACTACAATTCATGCTTCAATACATAAAATTATCCATTATGAGTCTGATCTGTGTAGCCTTGATAAAAGTAGCTGGTGGCTGTGCAGTTTGCGAAATTTTGTACAAATATACTTTAGTTTTCGATGCAATCGTTTTCTAAAGCAATATTTCAAATCGTAGTGAGCAGTAATAGCGGATGGTTTGAGACTGAGATCATTGGTCAAGTACGTGTAGAAGTAGTTTTATGTGTTGTAAATATTTTTGAGCCCGAAGTTGTCTTAAGACGGCTAGGGTTGACGACAATTCATCAGTTGACGCGCTTTTCTCGCGTGAGGTGGCAATTGCAACTCGGAATTTGCGGTTACGCAGTGACGTGCGTTCAAATAAATTAAATTTGAACTTTTAAACATGAACTAATTTCAATTATTCCCTACTTGAGTGCAGGCATAGAAAACAAATGTCCGACACTTGAAAATTGGACTTGTTGGACATGTCACTTGACACTTGAAAATTGGACTGGGATGTGTATTCTTAATAAGGTTAATTGAATTAATCATACCAACAAATTAGCTCTATTTACACATTTTTTTAATAATTGCGAATCAATGTAAAAATACATTGCGTTTTAGTAGCATGAAAATACTAGAGTGCGTTTACCTAACATGGTCATACTGGGATGTTTCCAAGATAGCAAAATCCAATATCTGCCGAGAGGCAAATTTTAAATGATATATCTAAGTTAAACCATGTGTTCTTTGAAACCTTCACATGCCTTACCGCGCAGACGCGACCAAACTGAACCTGGTCACCTTACAGGTTTGATGTCGGCAACTCTTTCGCTTATGTAACAACATGTGACGTATCAGGCACAAGTTATTAACACTATATTACTACAATTGATGCTTCAATACATAAAATAATTCATTATGAGTCTGATCTGCGTAGCCATGATACAGAATGTAGCTGACGGCCATGCAGTTTACGATAAGTTGGGCAAAAATATTTTAGTTAAGGATTTAATTGTTTTCTGGAGCAATATTCAGAATTGTAGTGCTCAGTAGTAGCGACTGGAAAGCGAGTAAAAATTCAGTTTTAATGCTAGGCTGAAAAATATCTGATTTTAATTTCAGAGCCTGAACCCATCGCCGACTAGGGTAGATGGTCGTGTAGGTCAGCGATTTTGAGACTGACGCTCACTCTTCTCATGCATAGGCATACTCACTTGAGAATGTGCCAATACGCAATGATGTGTTTAAAAATTTGATTGAATTGTACAAACGAACAGATTTCAATTGCTACCTACTGTAGTTCACGTTTCCTAATGTCCAACATTAAAAATTGGCCACACAGCAAAGCAAATCCCTGAAATCCTCGTAGCTGTTTCGTGTTTCGTCAATAGCATAAATTCGATATTGTGAGCAATTTGTATAATTATTAGTGGTCCACATTCTGGACGTCAAGGGGAGGTTATTGGCAACTCACGCAACCATCAACAAGTAATGGTGGCCTTATTTCTTTCTCCTTGGAGCGGTGATATGACTAGCTGGACAAATTGTCCCAGCATCTCAATAACTTGCTTATTAATAATCTTTTCATCGCGCACCAAATTGCTTCACGCGGGACGATGGCCGGGACAACAACGGCGCTGTCAGGACGAGCTCCCCCCGCTGCCCCCGAGCTGAATATTATTCAGGGGAGTGGCTGACGCTGGGCAGCAACTCTGGGTTACATAATATTGAACGTCATAAACAGAGCGATAATTTCAGTCTCGAGGCATATTGATCACACGAGAGCTTTCAAAACTTAGACTAAAAATTTTCATATATGCTTGGGTGGAGGCCGTCAGGAACTGCTACCTAAAGACATGTATTTTCCTACCGGCAATGCCTGAAGAAAAAAGACTAGATTAATTCGGAGAAATTAATTGCAAAATTACTTACCTTCACATTTCCTCACGTCGCTAACGCCCCAAAGTGTACCTAGTGAGGCCATGAGCCCAATGTCGACAATGGCTTTTAACCGACAACTGACAACAAGGCGCTTCTAATGCAACCTGCCTTTGTGAGTGAATCAGTTTGTGTTTAGGGCTGCTTCTAACTTGTATAAACGTACATTCTTTGGCATTAGATCAGATATTCTTTTAAAAATAATTTCTTAATATATTATTTTTCACGCTAACTGGACAACAATGAGTCACGTGGCACACGATGGTGATGGTCAAGCGAGGGATGGAGCAGCAAGGAACTTTTTAGCCATTACTTTTTTTAACCTGTTCTAATTATTTAGCTCTTTTTAACAGGTGAAATTTTCCCCTTATAAATTTCATAACTCCTTCGGTTTACGTGCTCATTGTCAAGAAACGTATCATTCGATTATTAATACGAATATTTATTGACTGTAGAAGCGTTTTTCTGAATTACTTATTTGCTTCATAATATAGGTTA
The DNA here is from genome assembly GCF_000764305.2 of Hyalella azteca. NCBI lineage: Eukaryota > Metazoa > Arthropoda > Malacostraca > Amphipoda > Hyalellidae > Hyalella > Hyalella azteca. The sequence goes on along the minus strand of NW_025934121.1, from coordinate 12,142 downwards.
AAAAGTGCGGAGATAGGCAGAAGAAAAAATAAGCCCATGAGTCGATACTTATGAGTATTATGCATTTAATACTACTTCTTCATATGTTTTTAACTCCTAAACTGTATTAATTTAGGGGGTTTCTTACATTACAACACTTCTCTTTAACTTCACTTCTTGTTGTTTGTCTGCTACAAATCTTGTAATAAAAATTTAATACACTTCTATACTTATCCTATCGATCTGAAATTTTGCACACTTGTGTAAAGTTGGAGACAAGGCATGAATCAAATGTCAAAATAAATGATTTTATAAATTAAAAAAAATTCAATATTAAAAAAATGGAAAAAATAATTTTGTCAGCTACAAATCTTATAACTGATATTTGACACACATTTACCTGTCTAATTGATCTGAAATTTTGCAGACTTGTGTGAAGCCAGAGGCAATGCCTGAATCAAATAACAGAATAAATAATTTTGACAAAAAAATTATATACCCATTAAAAAAATTTTATATATTAAATAAATTGAAAAATTAATTTTTTAATATCGGAAAATTAAATGAGAAAATCATTGTACATCTGTACGATTGGAGACACTGGATTCTTTGGAAGTGTTGTCTTTAAAAAGTAAATTTTAAACGTATATTATTTTTGTTGCTTTGTTCACAACTCCGCGTTTTCCGTCTTGTTCCTTATGAATGTTTACAAGCAACATGTGCTTTTATTTGATTGTTATATATGTGCATCATGTTTCAGACGTTCGGATAATTACAAAACTATTTATTAAACCTGAGTCCATAATGCAATTTCGCTACTTTCTTTTGAGTTTAATCTCTCAAGCTTTCTGATAAGAGGTACAGTAATAGGGTCAATGTGTCTTAAAATTTGTCCAAATGAAAGGTTAGATAAATCCTGCGACGCGTTTCGCTCATCACTGAGCATCTTCAGGCTCGTAGCTTCGTTCACTACTTCAATTAGTCTCCTCTCGGCAGCCAACCCGCAAGCAACTCGTCTACTCAGCTGCTCGACCTCGTTGCCTGAAGATTGTGAATTGTGTGTTCAGATTTTAAGATCTGAACAATCTTAAAAATCTATCTCTTCCTATGATTTTCAAGCTACCACATTGAGAGATATAGCATTCAATTTGCAAAAAAAAAAAATCTAGAGAATGGTCGTAGCTTTTTTGTAATTTCGTTGTAGTTTGGATTATATTTTGCAAAAAGGGGGAGGATGGGTTGAAATCGAAAAATGGACAAAAATCCTCCCACCCACATAAATATGAATTTCAAAAAAAAACTACGACTAATCGCTTGATATGATTTTTACGCATCGAACGATATGCATCTCGATGCTGTAGCTTGAAAATCCTAGGAGGATATAGATTTCTACAGTACCCCTTTTTTGGCGTTTTCTATGAATTTCACGTTTTCTTTCATCTTTTCAAGAATGTACATGAACAATAAAGTCTTAGTTTTCTGTTTTACACATGTGTACCAAGTTTCAACGTGATCCGACCGTAAATAAACGAAGTTTTTTTACCGAGACGCCCCTCTTGAGTAGTGAGCACTCCGAAAATATTTCTTGTTTAAATTCAAGAATTTTTCGATATCGAAAGCACGTAACTGCGTATTGCCGCATACCAAGATGCAAATACCAAGAAATGACTGCAGTGATAGCAACACACCGTGCATGACGGTTTCTTTCTATCATTTTACCCTAGCTTTCACGACGCAAGCACCGGGCACCTAATAATTTTTACGTAACCTATAATAACAAAGTATGAGCTAAACAACTTATTGACTCGCTAGTCTCCCATTCGTCAATACTGAAAACTACAACTCGGAACCTAGCGTAACGCAACGATTAGATCCCTAACTGAACTATTTCCAATATACATATATCAAAGTTCTTGACCGTTAGCTATATTCTGCATCATGACAACGCAAATCTAACACATAGCTAATAATTACATTTAATAAAGCATTAATTGCAGTGGTATTGATAATTAGCACTTGATAGTTTGATTTTTCAAATTAGCAAGAGAGTTTCCATTAAATCTAATTGCCGATATAAAAGACCTGTGAGCTTGCCCAGTTCAGATTGGTCGCGTTTGCGCTATACGGTAAGTGAAGGTTTCTAAGGTTGTATAGTTCTACATGGGGTTATCTCTTAAAATTTGCCTGATGTCATATTTTTCTTTTAAATCCGGAAATGCTTCGAATTACGTTACAGTTTCTAAAGGCGGATCTTGTTTCAGTTTCCTTAATTAGGCGCACCCCAGACGTTACTGCACACATGGGGTGTGTATTCTTAACAAGAACATTACCGAGGTGTGCATGCTTAACAAGATTAATTGAATGAATAATACAAACAAATTAGGTCTGTCTAAACATATTTTTTATGAATTACCATTCAATGTAAGAAAGTAAATAGCGTTTCATTAACAAGGATATACTAGTTAGGTATATACAATACTTAACAAGGTCATACTGCGGTGCTTATTCTTAACAAGATCCCTTTAGTCGTATGGAAAGAATTTTCGTTTTCCTATCTCTCGATTATAAAAGCGTTCATTGCAATTCACCATTTCGCTCTGGCCTCAAGCGGTGAACGAGTGAATTTACTGAAAATGTAATCAATTTTAATTGCACTCGTACCTCCTGACGCATGCACCCCAACAAACGAGTGAATCGAATTAACTGACATACGCGGTCGCTATTCTCTCCCATCCCAATGATATAAGATACATGCCCGATTTCGTTCCAGGAACTGAATTAGATTTTATACCTCATTTTCATAACAATTGCCAAGTAAATTACACAATTCGGAACCGTTAAAACAATACTGAAAGCTCAAGTTGAAAACATTCAATTAGAAAACGATTGTATCCTCAACCAAACTACTTTTACTTCCAAGCGTACACTATCTAAGATAGTTGAATTCGAAATCAAAACTCCTTAGAAGGACACACAATGAATCATTTCGCGTATTAAAAAATTGACTAGTTAGCCATGTTTTACATAAGAGTGCGGAATGGCATTGCAACAGAATTGCCGAACATGATGCACGTATCGGAGCTCTGGCGGATTAATCCCATAAGGAGAAATGTTAGTTTTAATTGAACGTCTCTTTGAAGATGAGGTCTCGGGAATCACGATGATCAATCGCCGACTGCTCTTCAATTTACGAGATTATTTCAAATTGAATAATTAATCCAATTGTCAATCTATTAGGTAAAATTCACGCGATGATGTCATGATTTACGACAATAGTTTTGATTTACGGTAAATAATTGTCATAAAAAAAACCATGAACTCTCCAAACAACTTTTTTACATAAAATTTTTAGGCGTCATCATTGAACCAAATTTATAGCTTAATGCTGCTGATGCAAAGAGAAACCTCAAGATTTGAGGATCTTTTCTTTTTAAACAGTTCCCCCTACAGCATTAGTCAACGATCGTGGATCCATTCTACACATTCAGTGCAGGGGGTACAGTGGGCAAGAGTTTAAGTTTATTATCCGTATTGCAAATAACAATGAATAGTACGCGCGTTCTCTTCCTCGTTAGCCATTTTAATCTGTCATTTTCTACCTCATTTGAGGTGTGCTTTGCATTGGGGAATTTATGTAATTTATTGCTATACATTCATTTTTAAATTGCAATGTATTAGGTTGATTAATTTTCTTTATACTTTTACGTTATCAATTACCTTAACTGTGACCTCCAGCAGTAGTGTTTTAATTGTCATTGTATCGGGCGATCTTGCCGCAGAGGAAGTCCTCGAACTGTGGATATTTAGGACTTGAACTTGTGAATAAATCGGGAAGTGAATTAAAATGTTGAAAAGCATGGCTGGGCTTGTTAGAGTGTTTTAGAGTTGGTGTTTTTCAAGGAGTTAAGTTTGTTGTTTTGTAATTCATATTCATCTAGCGTTAATAATATTTTCTTTAAACTATTTATCGATTGAAAAATTGAAATTCAGTGCAGTGTTTGATTTGAAGATCAAACTTTGATTTGAAGATCAAACTTTGATTTGAAGATCATTTGATTGGCAAAGTCCCCTACAAAGTTGATGTTCAAGTATTAGACGCTAGGACTTATATCATTAGTCTGCTTAAATCGCAAGTTCACAAGGAATTTAAAAGCAAAGAAAACGCCAAGAAAATTCACCATATCGATATTGAAAACGTTTCGGAGTCCAGCTCCATCATCAGTTCTGGTACATGAAACGTTTTTAATGATGTTAAATACGTGAGCAGTCATATTTCACATTTATATTATTTATTTTATATGAATGTATACATTAATGTATTATTGACCAGTGAACTTGACTTCGCAAATAAAGAACCTGCTTATGAATCAGGCATGTTAGAAAGCTATATTGGTTAATATTAATTAAACATGTAGTATAAGTGCTATGCCACTAGCTAATCTGAGCTCTCGCGTTAACATATCAAAGCCCTCCATGTAGAGGCATATGTTCTTGAAGTTCAAATCGTTCTTGTTATAGTGTTTTATAATTGTGTGTCAAGCTACGCAAAGATCGGTAAATACGGCAATAGAATACGGCTGTAGGGCAACACGGCAATACGGCTATAGGGCAACACGGCAATACGGCTATAGGGCAACACGGCAATACGGCTGTAGGGCAACACGGCAATACGGCTATAGGGCAACACGGCAATACGGAAGAAATTCGGCAATACGGTAGGTACGGCAATACATTTGACCGTCTAGTGTTATTAGTTCTATCTGTTAAACGCGCCAGTCCTTTAAATGAATCGGTACAGTTTTCTAGTTTTTTCTTTCGTTTTCTGTGATCTGGCAACGTAGAGAAAATTTTTGTCGGTGACTATTTTTTTCTCTCGCCACATGTGCGCAGCCCAGCCAGAGACGATAGACTTTTCGTCCTGTCGTGTTGGAGTGTAGTATTACACCCTTTAAGTCGTGTTGGAGTGTAGTAGTACACCCTTTAAGTCGTGTTGGAGTGTAGTATTACACCCTTCAAGTCGTGTTGGAGTGCAGTATTACACCCTTCAAGTCGTGTTGGAGTGCAGTATTACACCATTTAAGTTTCAGTCGAAGAGGTTCAATTTTATTTAACGCAGAGTTTTTTATTTAACCCACAAGTGAATATTATTCAGCTCGGAGGCAGCGGGGAGAGCTTGTCCTGGTTGTTGTTCCGGCCATTGTCCCGCGTGAAGCAATTGGTACAACATGAAATATCATTAAAAATTATTGATCTTAACCAAGTTTTTGAGATGATGGCTGCGCGGGTTTGTCCTCTACCCTCGACGTCCAGACTGTTGTTTACTAATAATTATACATATTGCACACTATATAAAATTCATATTATTTACATTCCATTCACTATGATGATTTCATGGCCGTGATTAGCGACACTTTGGTGCGAGTCCAATTTTTAGGTGTTGGACACTTGGGAGCATTCACTCAAGTGAAGAGCAATTGAAATAAGTTCATAATCAATAATTGCCCTGACACATCTGATGTGGAAAGTTTTTATCAAGTTTCTGATGTCGTAAGTTTCTTTCAAATTTCTGATGTTGTAAGTTTGTATCAAGTTTCTGATGTCGCAAGTTTTTATCAAGTTTCTGATGTCGTAATTTTTATTTCAAGTTTCTGAAGTCGTAAGTTTTTGTAAAGTTTGTGATGTCGCAAGATTTTTTCTAATTTCTGCAGAAGTAAACTTTACTAGTTTCAATCAACATTTACTTTCACGCAATTCCATGATTTATCCCATGCCATCAATGAGACAGCTTCGAGCTTTAAAACTTTCAGACAGACTTTTTGAACAATTTTAGACATATATACTGAGAAATTTGTAACAGATCCGTTATTACTGAACATAACATTCCAAGTTGACGAATTAGAAAAAAGTTTCATCCCCAACTGAACTATTCCTTGACAATGCGCTCTAAGTTCATGGCCTTCAGCTAGATTCATCATCCTGACAACGAAGATCAGGCACGTAATGAATCATTTCCTATTTTGAAAGATTAATGATCTTTACCACGTTTTTAATACATAGAGATGATTCGTACAGCAGGTCATAGATGAGCTCTAAATTAGAACGCAACAAGCTCGTCTAACTTGTTGATAGTTGCGTGGGTTGTCTTCAACCTTTTCTCGGTATCCAGACAATTGCTCACTAATAATTATACGAATTGCACGCAAAATGCAATTTAATTTTTAATTTAGAATAACGTAATGGAATTTAAATTATTTAAATAACAGCTATGATGATCTCACGGCCGCGATCAGCGATACTTTGGTGTGAGCCCAATTTTCATGTGTCGGACACTTGGAAATTTGTTTTCCAGTAGGAAATGTTTACTTAAGTAGTGAGCACTTGAAAAACGTTTCTTGTTGACAATTCAAGAATTAGTCAATATTGAAAGCATGTAACAACATTCCCGCATACTAAGATGCAAATACCTAGAATGGACTCTAATGATAGTAACACGTACATAACACATGACTTCATTCTACGATTCTACCCTAGCTTCCGCAAAGAAAGCACCGGGCTCCAAATAATTAATACTTTTTGATTTTTGACATAACTACATCTTAACTGATTAAACTCATTTAGACTCAAATCAGAAACTACTGAACACTGCAACTCGAGTCATGGCATCACACAATTATTACATCCCTAACTGAACTATTTTCACCACATCTATCCCGAACTTCATGACCGCTATATTCTACATCTTGCCTACTTGATAGCGCGACATGATCATACGCGACTTGATAGCCGAAATCTTTCATAGGTATAAAATAATTTATGATCGAGATACAATGTCACAAATGATATTTCTAACACGTGACCGAGTATTCGTTTACCCGACTGGGAGGAAGACCTCACTGGCAGCTGAGGAGTCCTGAGTCCATAATGCAATTTCGCTACTTATTTAACAACATGACATAAGTTAAGTGCCAATATTTTTCTAAATATTGGTATTAATTTTTCAATGCATTGAATGATTCATTTCGTGTCTGTCTTAAGTAGTTTTGATCCTGAATCCAGGTTCACCCAGCTGATGACTTAGAGCTTTAACTACACGGAGGTGGAATAGTTCAGTTGGGCATGAAAATGTTTTCTAATCGTTCGAGTTTAACCATAGTTTTCAGTAGTTAAGGATAACAGCCATATATGCTTCTCGCGATGAGAAGAAAATTAATATTTATATTATATGTAAAATTTTGAAGCCTATACTGTCAATATGACGGTGGCTTGGTGGATAAGATATGAGCACGAGACTGTCAGCATTCTTTGTCCGCAGAAGTGATAGCTGCCGCGTTAAAGCTTGAGTAGCAGTGCAATTATATTTCATTTATGAACGCTGTAGTGCAATTATATTTCATTTATGAACGCTGTAGTGCAATTATATTTCATTTATGAACGCTGTAGTGCAATTATATTTCATTTATGAACGTATATCAATTAATCACTATTTGAATTAATGCATGTCTCATCCCTAATACATGAAAATTCAACCTCCAACAAAGACTCTAGGAAAGTCGATATATCTTCAGTTCAACTCTCGTATAGAATGGTTCAGTTAGATCAAATCATACTATTCTTCTTTTATTAAATGCTCCATTTCCAGCCTTTCTGAGTCCAAATTCATTGTTCCTATTGGAATAAACAATTTCCTGCGCTAAACCAGTTATATTAAACTATTTACATATTAAAATTTTCAATTTACGGGAATAAATATTTTCTGAGTAAGCTACACGAAGCACCGCTCTGCATCCGTAGCTGTGATGTCAACAAAAGCTATTCCAAACACTGAGCAATTTTAATGTCAACAATAGTAATCAACAGCCTGGACGTCGAGGGGAGGTTGAGGGCAACTTCATGTTATTGAGGCGAGATTAAAGTTTTCATTGCGCCTGACGCTGCGCCTGACCGTTGCTGGACACTTGCTCAGAGGCTGCACATATATGAGCAATCGTCTGAGTTATATTCCAGAGAAATCTCTTTCTGAAGGCAATTCGTTTGAAGTAGAATTATTCATTATGTAAACTAGATGAACAAATCTTATATTCTAAGTGCCTTCTGTCAAGCGCGTCGTTCGTTGAAATATTTTAGTTTAGGGCAATTAATTGAGACATTCAATTATATACCGCCCTCTACCGCCCTAAATACAAAGTTGTGGATAAATAATTTTTATTTCATTGTTTTCGTGTCATTAGCGATGCATTAGCACCATATCTCAAACATTTTCCAAATTTCGTTGCATCCTTAAAAAATACATAACATGTCCCTCAGGGGGAACATTAGTCACCAGAAGTCTATATATACCGTATACATACGTGTCATTCATAAGAAACATCAGGCATACAGCTGAAATATTACATGATATATTCTTTTAGGATCAGGATTGTTTTATACAATAAGGTAACGAAAGAAATGTACTGTAACGACTAGAAATTATACCATAGTATTTTTATTCTATTATATATCATTTTTATTTATGTTATTCTCTCTCACCATCACTGTCGGTGCTGGGATAAATCCCAGCATTAGCATTATTATTAGTTTTAGTTTTAATATTTTTTAGTATCCGCGTACACGGACAGGCGCGTTCCGGGTTATTCAAAATTTTGGCGGTTAGGGAAGCGTCGAATAAGAGCTCCGTCTCTGCGCGCCTGATGACCGTTCCTAGTTGTACCATGTGGAGACTATAGGAGGGGCCGTATGCCGGCTGCGTGGTATGCCCCGACTTTTTGTCCGTTCCCTCTGGGGGACAAATCAATCTTGAACTGACTATATCGTTGGATATGTTCTTCCAAACCCTTGATAAAATGAAATTAGTCAGCAGTCGTGCCGGAAACACCATGCTAAGGAATTCGAACTGTCAAAATATTTAGTCTAACGTATTTGAAGTCTTATTTGCTAACACGATTTATCATACTATTGCTTGCAAAATTTCAACATTGCCTTCCAATATCAATGTTGATCTAGTGCTTCATGAGTAAATTCTCGATTGACGGATTATTTCATTTGAAGAAAAAAGAAATTTATCGCGCGGTTGGTACGTTGCTTCCTGCGTGCGTGTGACGGGTATTCCTGAACTAAAATTACGATCGAAAAATTCCGGTTATTTGAAATGTTTTTTGTGTCATTGTATGAAATGTAACGCTTGGACTCCCGGACGTTAAGAAATGAGTATTTTTGCTTGCCAGTTTGCAGAGATCAGATAATTATCACACAAGTGTCTGTCACAACCGATCATTTTGCATGTAATAAAGTTTTCCTAGCTTCGTGCGCATAACACATTAGTTTTTTCATTGCCTAAGATACAATATATATTGTGTTTAGATAAAGTCTACGTCATGAGAACGTCCATTTCTGTTCCTCAGCTGCCAGTGAGGTATTTCTCCCATTCGGGTTAACGAATACTCGGTCACGTGTTATAAATATCATTCGTGTTGTATCTCGATCATCGATTATTTTATAAACATGAAAGATTTCGGCTATCAAGTCACATATGATTAACCTTAGTTAAACAATTAACTTGAAAGTAATTGCCACCAATTTTACGAGCTAGGTTCTATTTTATTGAGTTACACCCCTAAAAGAATAATTTCCTTGAATTTAATCCCATGTTCTCAGTGTTGGTGGGTCGGTGTCATAGATTTGGTTTGAAACTTGCATTGGTTCTTGTAGATAAAAAATTGATTAGTTTCTTTTTATTAGATGAATATCCTATAGTATCTCGATGTCGGTATAAGAAATAAAGCTGATATTTGGATCATGGTGAATGATGGGAGCTTTATCGAACTATGCCGCAGATCTCAGCTCGGTATTGCGCTACCTCGAGCACGAAATTATCTCAAAGTATCAATCTTATCAGATAATCATCTTAATTCCACTGTATTTGCATTTCCTTTTTCAACTAAAAAAAGATTGCATTTTTCACCGCAAGTTGAAGTCCAACTGAACCTTCGCACGAGGCCTACCAATGTTTGTTTTTTCAGTGGCATTGATTAACACGAGAGTTTTTAAGTTATTCATAAATATAATTATGCCCTATAGCAGCTGGCAAATAGTTCTACCGATATTTTAAAAATAATTTTAATGACTGCTTACAGGGTTTTCCGACCTGGTGTATTTCAAAGCTTTTCCTAATGTACGACTCAGGCTTTTAGCGTGTAAAAAGAAGTGCCACCGTAGTCGGTGTAGGTTTATTACGAACTGTTCCACGTTGTACAACTGTTTACAACAAGAACTATTCTTATTGCCACACACGTTATCTTAAATGCTACTTAGACGAATATCACACATTGGTTTTGAATTGTATAGTCTAGGTAGAAATTATTAAAAAATCTGTCACAAAATTTATTTCAGATCATGAAATAACTTAGAACTTCTTGCTGCGCTTCAAAGGGGGGTGGGGGTGGATTTCCTTCAGAAAATAGATAGGACTTAATTCACTCGCTCAGACTACATATATTGGTGTATCTGGCATCAAGGCTCAGTTACCCTGTTCGCTTCGTACGGAGATGTGTGCTGCAAGTCGCTGCTAGCTTCCTTGAGTGGGATTGGGCTACAGAAGCCTGTAGTTTGGTCTCTATGCTACATTGAGTGTCTATTTCATGGCGCGCGGAACTTTGTCGCGCTGTCCTGAAAAGTTCAACTTTTTGTCACGAAAAACCTATCTCAACTCTCCTCCTAGAGTTTCGAAGCTACAGCAATGAGACATATACCATTCTATTCGTAAAGACTATACCTATCGAGTGACGCAGCTCTTTTTTAGATTTGGATTCAAAATGGGGGGGGAAGGGGAGGGAAAATGAGCAACAAACAAAAAAAATGGAAAAAGGCGTGTAAAAAAACTAATGCAAAAATCAAAAATCGGGCTTCGTTACTCGATTGGTATGGTCTTTATGAATAGATTGGTGTATGTCTTTTTGCTGTAACTTCAAAACCCTAGGAGGAGATAGATTTCTACAGTACCCCCTTTTTTGTCCGTTTTCTATGAATTTCACGTTTTCTATCAATTTTTCCGAAAAAATTACACGAACAAAAATGTCTTAGAATTCTGTTTTACATATGTGTACCAAGTTTTAGAGTGATCCGTCCGTAAACAGAAAAGTTTTTCCGGAGGGTGAACCTCCCCCTAAACCGACAACTGACAACAAGGCGCTTCTAATGCAGCCAACCTTATGTATGTGCGTGCATCAGTTTGTATTTAGGGCTGTTTCTAACTTGTATAAACGTACATTTTATGGCATTAGATACAAATATTCTTTTAAAAATAATTCTTAATATATTATATTTCACTTTAACTGGACAACAATGAGTTACGTGGCGCACGATGGTGATGGTCAAGCGAGGGATGGAGCAGCAAGGAACTTTTTAGCCATTACTTTTTTTAGCCTGTTCTAATTATTTAGCTCTTCTTAAGAGGTTAAATTTTCCCCTTATAAATTTCATAATTCCTTCGGTTTACGTGCTCATTGTCAAGAAACTTATCATTCGATTATTATATATATTGATACGAATATTTATCGACTGTAGAAGCGTTTTTCTGAATTACTTATTTGTTTTATAATATAGGTTAAAAATTGCGGAGGTGGGAGAAGAGAAAATAAGCCCATGAGTCGAAACTTATGAGTATAATGCATTTAATACTACTTCTTCATATTTTTTTAACTCCTAAACTGTATTAATTTAGGGGGTTTCCTTCATTTTTATTGCTTTGTTTACAACTCCGCGTTTTCCATCTTGTTCCTTATGAATGTTTACAAGCAACATGTGCTTGTATTTGATTGTTATATATATGTGCATCATGTTTCAGACGATCGGATAATTACAAAACTATTTATTAAACCTGAGTCATAATGCAATTTCGCTACTTATTTAACAACATGGCCGACAAGTTAAGTGCGAATATTTTTTCTATATATTGAAATTAATTTTTCAATGCATTGAATGATTCATTTCGTGTCTGTCTTAAGTAGTTTTGATTCTGAATCCAGGTTCACCCTGCTGATAATTTGGAGCTTTAACTACACAGAGGTGGAATAGTTCAGTTGTGGATGAAAATGTTTTCTAATCGATCGATTTTTATGATGGTGTTCAGTAGTTTAGGATGAGTGTCAAATATCCTCCGCGAATGTAT
>NW_025934120.1:0-1030 GCF_000764305.2 Hyalella azteca | reverse complement strand
GACAGACGGACTGACAGACAGACCGACAAACAGACAGGCAGACGGACATGGCGAGCAAAATAGTGCATTTTTCCATAAATGAGAAAATGCGCTAAAAGATGCTATAGTATATTATCTTGAAATAGAAGATACAGCAAACAAGATAATATAGTAGGTATATTATTATAGAATAGAGGTTATAGAAAATCAGAGAAGAGGTGTGCAAGCTTTCATATTGAGAGAGAAAAAAACATTCGATTTGAAAAAATAACCGTTGATTTCGTCGCGTTTAAACGCTTCGGACATTAGAATTGCTCCAACGTTTTGCGCTGAAAATCAATACCAAGATAATCTGAGTAGTTTTTGATCAGGAAATTTTCATATTTTTAGTGAACATCAAAATGAGGAAAATAAATGAGGATGGAACCGAGCAAGCCATGATGGAAGCCATCCTTTGAGTTCCGTTAGTTAAAAGAAACGTAAGATGACATTCCTTTTATTATCCCATCAATAGCTCAATTACGAAGAAAATGCAAGATAAATCTTTATAATGATTAGAGTGAGTCATTACTCATTAGTGTTAATAAACAGAAATAATGGAAGCGTAATAAGAAACGTGTGATGGCATTCCTCTTATTATAGCATCAATAGAATCGTTCAATTACGTAGAAAATGCATGATAAATTTTTATAATGATTAGACTGAGTCATTAGTGTTAAATCTTTATAATGATTAGAGCGAGTCATTAGTGTTAATAAACAAAAATAAATAAAGCGTAATAAGTTGATGCTCAATCGTTCTAACAAATCTGCACGAGAGGAGCTTGGAAGCAGACAAACTTCCTTTATTAAATATATAAAAAACGAAATTACGATAGAATTATTTTATAACGGCTAAAACGATTATTTATATATCATGCAGACAACTAACAGCAATAAATAAACAAGATTCAAATGAATATATATTTTCGGACACTTAGGTACAATTTCTCAAATTATTTTTTCATTATTATTATTATTATTATTATTATTATTATTATTAATTATTTTCT
>NW_025934119.1:0-1192 GCF_000764305.2 Hyalella azteca | reverse complement strand
GCGGGCACGTGGTTCACAGGACGGCCGTCCCACGTCGTTAGGATCTCTTTGTGTAGCGGCCTGTAACATAGGAATAAATCCTTTATTGTTATTCACTATTAGCAATGAGACTTGGGATTTGAGCAAATGAACGGCCCTTATCTTTCACGCGGTTCACAGGACGACCGTCCCACGTCGTTAGGATCTCTTTGTGTAGCGGCCTGTAAAGGCAGGAATGAATCCTTCATTGTTATTCACTATTAGCAATGAGACTTGGGATTTGAGCAAATGAACGGCCCTTATTTTTCGACGCCCAAATATTTTTACAAATCGGTTTCAATCACGAAATTTTAATTACGCTAGGGAATGTTAGGTGCAAAAATGAGCCTACATTTGTGCTGAGTTAATAAATGAGTCATGAAACCTGCTATTGTATGAATTCGTAAACATAACTGTGTGTTATTAAATGCTTGATGAATGCATATTATATGCCTTCACTCTGAACTGAACGCACGGTGGTGTGATCAAATAAATCCAACCCTGGACCGAATAAAATCACTTTATTGAAGCTCAGATGGAAAGTTTCGAAGGAATTGGAAGATATGTGAAAAGAATAATGGTGGAAGTTAACCGTACGTTTTCTAACCTAAGATATGGTAAAAAAAACATTACGATTTTCAAGACGAATGTTGTTCTACTGGCATTGGATTGGTAAAAAAATGTCCATGATTATTTGTTTGACTGACAAGAAAGATTTTGGATATTGCAACGCTTTTGTATTTCGAAAAAATTGCACTTACTCTGCAGACGCCGCACACAGCGCCGTCAGCAACAGCAGCTTGATCAGTCTGAAACAATAAATATTTCGTTAAAGAACAAATATGTAAAATATAACGAACAATATATAACTGGAACTCTAGCCCTAAATTTAAATTGTTTAATTAGAAATTGCCTCAACTTTATGAAGGCTGAAAGCTTATCGACTTGTTACTATAAAATTCGATAGTTGCAAGGCAATTTCGTTACCATGCTTTATTAATGGTACTTTCACAAAAATGGTATTTTCACAATTTCCATCAGAATCTAAAAAATGTTCGAAACTCAAAAGTACGAATGTAAGGGTACGCACACAGTGAAAGCAGGTTGCCAGCGTGCTGGTTACCTGCTCAGGCTGGCGCCTGAAACCATAGGATACAGAAGCCTATTCGTACAG
>NW_025934118.1:0-827 GCF_000764305.2 Hyalella azteca | reverse complement strand
CCAAGTACTCCCTGCACATGGCCGTCATGAGTCCCAGCGGCTCCCAGGAGTCCCAGCCCAAGTCAGTCCTAGTCATATTGTTGGGGGAGATATTCTAGCATATATAGGCTCCCAGGAGTCCTAGCCCAAGTCAGTCCTAGTCATTTTGTGGGGAAGACCTTCCAGGAGTCCCAGCCCAAGTCAGTCCTAGTCATATTGTGGGGGAGACCTCCCAGCACATATAGGCTCCCAGGAGTCCCAGCCCAAGTCAGTACTAGTCATATTGTTGTGGGAGACCTCCCAGCATATATATATATAGGCTCCCAGGAGTCCCAGCCNATGTTGTGGGAGACCTCCCAGCATATATAGGCTCCCTGGAGTCCCAGCCAAGTCAGTCCTAGTCATATTGTTGAGGGAGACCTCCCAGCATATATAGGCTCCCAGGAGTCCCAGCCCAAGTCAGTCCTAGTCATATTGTTTTTAATAATCCAAAGTTTTATTGAGAGTTTCAACAGCCCTTGCGTATCTTATGAAGATAAAGGTTAAGCCCTTAACGCCTTTGTCAAACGCCTTTGAACTCCTTTTGTCGGACGCCTTTGAACCACAATACAAATGCATGAACAAACCACGAGTGTTGAGATAATCGCTAGATTTCGCTGTAGAAGAATCAGCCGCCAGGTGCAACCTTGACATATAAAAACTTTTCGACGACAAAGGGAACTTGGATTTCTTGCCATACGAAGTTTGTGCTCATCACATCTTCCGGTGCATTGGGAAATTTAAAGTGTCTATAAGTTAATCCCAGTCTGTCAGTCCCAGCCCAAATCATGTGTCCATAATCAGTCCCA
>NW_025934117.1:0-19875 GCF_000764305.2 Hyalella azteca | reverse complement strand
TTCTATACCAAACGAGAAATTCTAGTTTGAAGGGGGTCTATAATATTTGGGTACCTCTGTTTAATCGTGCCTCATTAACTACTGACTTGTTTGAAGTGGAGAGTGCTACACTAGGTTTTTAATTTGAATATTTCAATTTTACCTATTTATTTAATCTGAGTCACTTAAAAAATGTATATTATGAAGATGATAAAGTACTTTGGGCAAAACATCGTTTCAACGTCCCAATCATGATTAATGAACAGACATAATTACTGATGCTTGTCTGAACATAATTACTGATGCTGGTTATGCAGGATATTGCGGCAAAGATCTGTCTCTTATACACATCTAGATGTGTATAAGAGACAGACATAACATAACATAACATAACATAACATAACATAACATAACATAACATAACATAACATAACATAACATAACATAGCATAACATAACATTACATAACACAACATAACATAACATAACATAACATAACATAACATAACATAACATAACATGATATAACATAACATAGTGATGTCGGCGCTGAAGAGTAGGCCTGATGTGGCCTGTCGCCGATTCTTGTGCTTTTCGTGACTTGTTCACAGAAGATCTAAAATCGTGTCATTTGACCGGATATTATCCAGACTGATAATAGTTTAAAATAGCTACTAGACTTCCACCGGGTTCGATATGGTGCTAGGCATTTCAAGTCTGAACATATATTTTTCCATAGCTTTATCTAGTCTGTTCTTGAACGCGTTCTTAATTGGAGCGTAAACGATGTAATCGGGGAGGCTGTTCCACATGTCGGTGATTCGTAGCGAAAAGAAATGTCCTGAATATAGATTTTTTATGGACATAACCTACATTATTTTTAATAATGACGCACGACTGCACAAATGGCTTGATGACATTATGAAGTTCTCATTAGGAATGTGAACGAACTTTGAATTATGAGCTGCAAATTAAAATATAGGAAGTAAAAGAAGTCAACCTTAGATTTCATTGCATGAATTAAACATGAGAAATTACAATGAAAGATCACGGCCAAATTTGTTACGTTGATACTGAAATGTGTTTAATTCAAGGTAGGACAATTCCGGATGTCACATCATCGCAAAACTTCGCTAGTTAGCCATCATATTTTTCTACGTAATCAGTATCCATGGACGTGTGTCGAGTCGCGATTGCTACAATAGCGAAATAAAAGTTGAAGCATTATTTCGAGTTTTCTTTCAGGCCGGCAAGGCAAATCTTAAGATTTTTAAACTGATTAAATAAAGCAGCACATAATATAGTAAGATCGACTAAGAAATGGTGGAATACAGGAATAATTAATGGTACATTTCTGAAGGATTAATTAATGGTCCATTTCGAAAAGATTAATTAATAGTGCATTGCTAAAGGATTAATTAATGTTAAATTTCTGAAGTATTAATTAATGGTCCATTTCTAATGGATTAATTAATGGTAGATTTCTAAAGGATTATTCAATGGTCCATTTCTAACGGATTAATTAATGGTGCATTTCTAGAGGATAAATTAACGGTCCAATTCTAAAGGATTAATTAATGCTATATTTCTAAAGGACTGGCGATTTAAGCAGACTAAGAATATGGAATTAAATAAAGAACGAACACTGAAAAACCAAAATTTGTCAATGGAACTCGTCATCTCTTAAATTAAACTGTTATTAATTGTGTCTAATGGTGTTTCTTTCGTCACTCAATAAATAATTAGAAAATACCCTAATTATTATTAATAGCCTATAAAACCAAATTAAAAACTTAGAAGAACATATGGCCAAAAATGCAAAAAAAAACCGAAACCCTTCTTTTTGTACGCTAGTTCGAAGTGTAAGACAAACGACGGTATTTCTGATTTGAAAGTAGACCAACCAAAGATTTCCTCTGATGAGGGCAAGGCTAACGTTCTTAATCAGTTCTTCAGCAGTGTGTTCACAGATGAGGACTTGAACAGTATTCCAGATATTGAGGAGCGCCCAGTCGGCTCGAAGTTAACAGGTTTTGAAATACACGAAGAAGAGGTTCTCAAGCGCCTGGTAGCTCTAAACCCCAACAAGTCATGTGGACAAGACGGCTTCCATCCCAGATTGCTCAAAGAATTAGCAACCGTTCTGGCCGGCCCATTGACAGTATACTTTGAAAAACCCTTTGGAAAGGTCACTCACCGACACATATGAAAAAAGCTCAAGTAACACCATTGTTAAAAAAAAGTGACATGAGTAGCTCTGTTAACTATCGCCCTGTCAGTCTGACAAGTGTTGCTTGTAAGCTAATGGAATCTGTTGTGAGCGATCGATAATGTGACTTAAAAATGTCCTATCAGACTGTCAACATGGCTTTATTGCCGGTAGATCCTGCACCACTAACCTCTTTTCTACTCTGAATGTAATGTCTCTCCTGGATGAATGAGAGCCAGTCAATGCAGTAACTGCCGGAGACAAGAAAACCTAAGCAAATAAAACATAAGCAATTTCTGCATTTAACTAAACGCACATAATTTTTTCCGCTTTTTATTCTACTCACGCGAGAAATTTTAGCTCACATTTAATCATCCAGACAGTCATCTAGGGCTACTGAATAGACGGAAGGAACTTAGCGCTAACTTATATATTTTTAGGCCTCGCTGTTGCACCTGCGCTATAGTTTCAGTTCTTTCTGCTATACGCATTGTTCCCATCAATAACACAACACACAAGAAATTTAACATAGCATTTGCCGCCCTCGGAACATAGTAAATGTTGAGGCTTTGCGCGAAACATAGCATTTTGAGCTTTGCACCGCATGAGACAAATTCGTTGTACTCGCATTCATTACATTTGTTATTGATTCCTCCACAACTTAGATCTCCCAGGTGAATTTGATTGACTTGGATTACAAAGCTCTTATATAACAATTCCAATCATGAATATTAGTTGAAGTAACTGAAATCGATCAACTCAATAAATAATTTATTCGAATAAATTTACAGTTGATTGTTTGGATCTCCAGGGGGCTCAATTTTGTTAGAATAAATAATTGTTAACGAATTGTTCATTAATTCATAGTTGAGTATTTATCACTTTCGTAGCATTGCTTTTTTATTGGGAAATCTACCTCAAACGTATTGCTTTCGCAATTTATTTAATAGAAGGGAAATAGTGCAAACTTGAATAACTTGAGTCAAGACAGCAGAAATCAACTTTATTTTAATGTCTGATAAAACAATACACAATGAAGAATAAAAGCAGGCCAACATGCCTGACCAAAGCTGTCACAAATATATGATATTGACGGTATTTCGTCGTCCATGTTTAATCAACGGTATTTCAACGTTGTTTGACTGAATTAACTGCAATTCAACGTTGTTTGACGTAATCTGTTAGATTAGGAAGCTAAAAGGACACCATCATCCGATATTACCGGTCACGCAAACGATGACAAAACATGACAGTTATAAATAAAACAAAATAATCTATTCGTCCATGAGGACGGCAGAGGCATGGGTGACATGAACTATGTACATTGTTTATATAGTTCTACCCTAAACGTTTTCTTTACCGAGCGAGAAATTCTAGTTTGAAGGGGGTCTATAATATTTGGGTACCTCTTTTTAATCGTGCCTCATTAACTACTGACTTGTTTGAACTGGAGGATGCTACATTAGGTTTTTAATTTAAATATTTCAATTTTACCTATTTATTTAATCTGAGTCACTTAAGAAAATGTATATTGTGAGGATGATAAAGTATTTTGGTAAAAAAATCATTTCAACGTCCCAATCATGATTAATGAACAGACATAATTACTGATGCTTGTCTGAACATAATTACTGATGCTTGTTATGCGGGATATTGCGACAAAGATTACCTCTCAGTGAAAAGAATAATATTGGTGTGTCCTGCGTCAAGTGACACAATTATTGCCGTTTTATTGAAGTCCACTTGAAAAATAACAGAGTTAGGGATCTATTTTTGGGGGGGGGAGTAACTTATTTTCTTCCTTCATTTTCCATCTTCTTATCTTCCTTTTTTTCCTCCTTCTGTTCTTCCTTTTCTTTCTTCTTTTATTCCTTTTCTTATCTTCTTATTTTCTTCATATTCTTTCCTCCATCTTTTCTTTCTTCATTTTACAAGTTCACAAATTTAGAATAGTGAGTCCTGAATATAGATTTTTAAGGACATTACCTACATCATTTTTAATGGAATCTAGTAGCTTTAAGGATCACTTGGGTTGATTGCGGTAGAATTTCAAATAAAAAATGAGAATCTAAGCGATGCTGGCACACGAGTGCACAATAATCTATTTGTCGATGAGGAGGGCAGAGGCAGAGCTAACATGGATTATGAGCTTTTTTTATTATAGGTTTACCCTTAACGTTTTCTACATCGCTCCTAGAAATTTTTTTGATGGGGTCTATGATATTTGGCTGCATTAGTTTAATCATGCCTCATTAACAATTTACGTGTTTTGTTTGAATTGGAGGGCGCTTAATTTTATTTTAAATTTAAATATCTCACGTTTAACTTTTTCATTATCTGATTCACTCAAGAAAATATATATTTTGAGGATGATAGTGTATTCATGTTAAAAAAATAACTTAAACATCTATAGCAATATTAGGTCCCCATTTCTTTTTTTTCTTTTTTTCTTCCTTTATTTTCATTCTTGCTTTTTCCTTCATTTTCCTTTTTTCTTTTCTTAAATGTCTTGTCTTCATTTTTCCTTCCAATTCTTTCTGCCTTTAAAAATGAATAATGAAACCTGAATTTAGGTTTTTATGAACATTGCCTACATTATTTTTAAAGGAACCTAATAGCTTTAAGGATCACTTGTGTTGATTGCGGTAGAATTTCACTTAAAAAATGGGAATCTAAGCGATGCTGGCACACGAGTGCACAAGTGGCTTGATTTATGAGAACGAACGAACTTGTATTATGTACTGAAAATTAAAATATACGAATGTAAAGAAAATCAACATTATCTTTCATTCCAAGCATTAGATATAAGAACTTACAATTAAAGATCAAGGCCAAATTTTCTACGTTGATGCTGAAACGTGTTGAAAGTTCAGAGCAAATCAATTCCAACTTCATATCATCGCAAAACGTTGCATCGCAATACGTTCCAACTTCGTTAGTTAGCCATCAAATTTTTCTAGGTCATCAGTATTCATAAACCTAAGTCGAGTTGCGCATGCAGTAGTATGATTGATTTATAAAAAATTGATGTAAATTAAATTTTGATGGCTGAGAAGCCTCATGAGTCTAGAATCTATAATCTGGTAGAATTATGGACTTGAATTCATTAATCTTAAGAGCTTAGCAAGTTTGCTGCTAGAATCAGCAGTCGACCCAAATAGTGATTGGGGCCGACAATTGTGGCGTCTCTGTGGCATCAGTAGGTATTCTGCAGCACACTTAGGCCTGTCAAGCGCTGATATACAAAAAATATGAATTTTATGAGAGAAAATAACAGAATTTTCAACAATGCCAAATTTCTATTATTAATTCAAAAATTTCCAGGGAAATGAGAGTACATCGACAGCAAGGGTATAAAGAAAGATTTGTTTATAGCTCCAAATATGGTTTCAGCGCTAGCTCGGTCATCCACGGTTGTAGAAAACTGAAGACATTATCCTACCTTTACCAAGTAATTGTTCTTAGTTCAGTAGATTATTTGAGCATTTCTAACGGGACTTCCAATTTAACAACTCTAACGAAATTTCATTATTAACTAAAGCCATAAATTATGGTTGATCAGTCGAGCACGAGCAGCAGTTTGGCCGTATGTCAAAAGGCGATATTCGGAATCTGTTATAAAAAAGATGCTACCGTTATGACGCTAATAAATTCCGGGCCAAACTTCCTGCCAAATTCCTGGCCGGAGCGTCGCTGTGGTATTGAACGCGAGGAAATATCCTGCCCTGAAGCTACAGGCCAGTTGCTCGTCATGGCTTCTGACGCCAGGATGGATATAAAGTTGTCACTCAAATGTCCTTACTCTAGCTGACTTACTCTGTATATAAATCTATATACAGAGCTCCAAGCCAATAATTTTAGAAAAACTTTGATAATTACTGAAAAACACCCGGATTCTCCTAGATTCCATAAAAAAGCCCCAAACAACATATTTCATCGAAAAACATTGTGATTTTGCCTACTTCCGTAGGAATTATAAATATTCGGCAGCTTCCAAATTGATGTTCTCTTTTATTTTTTGTTTGAGACGCTGTTCACATCGTAGATAGCAGGTTCCATCTACAACGTCTTTCACGAAGACAGAGTGATGATGTCGAAGTCGACAGTGGAAAAAGATTTAACAGCTAGTTTATGTCGACAACGAGTTGAAATTTTCTATGCGTATTGAATCTCATGTTAAAAAAGCAGAGAAACGACTTGGACTGATCAGACGCTCTCTCGAGTTCCTAGATGCAGAAGCAATGAAGCAGTTGTTTGTCGCTGTCGTGCGTACTAACCTAGAGTTTGGAAACGCAGCGAGGTCACCAAAAACAAGAAAAGGACAAAAATTTAATCAAGAGTGTTCAATGACGTGCAACAAGGATAATTCCGGGATTAAAAGGCAACCCTTACGAAGAAAGGTTAAAATTATGAAGCTTCCAAGCCTCAGTTATTGACGTCTGCGTGGAGACCTCATTGAAGTATACAAGTATACTCATGGTTTATACAAGGTCCCAGAAGGATTGTGGGTACCTCATTGAAGTATACAAGTATACTCATGGTTTATACAAGGTCCCATAAGGATTACTAGAATTTGAAACAAGAACCAACACTAGGGGCAACGGCTATTAACTAAAAAAATTTAACTCAGTACTCACTGCAGTGAGTGAAAGAGAGCGCATTTTTTTCAAAATCGACGAAAACGTGAAGTCACGGACAGACGGACGAGCAGACGGACGGACCGACAGACGGACGGACATGACGAGCACAATAGGGCATTATTTCCTTAAAATAGGAAATGCGCTAAAAACTGCATTGTAACACATCCATGCGACAACATTTCTTCTCGTTTCGAGTCACCGACATGTGGAACAGCCTCCCTGATAGCATCGTTGACGCTCCGAGTATGAACGNATTACTGATGCTGGTTATGCAGGATATTGCGGCAAAGATTACCTCTCAGTGTAGAATAATTGGATAGTTCTGCGTCAAGTGACACAATTGTTTCCGTTTTATTGTGATCCACTCGAAAAATAACCGAGTTAGGGAGTCATTTTGCGTAATGTTCAGTAATTCTTTACTAATGTCTTCAGAGTATTATATGGTTTATCTGAATAGTAATTGTTAAATAAGTATCGATAAAGTTTTGGAGGCCAAATTGGTCCATGAATATTGATGATTAAGATATAGAAGTGTGTTATGATGGTCGGCCACCGCTGCTGTACATCAACTCTTGACACGAAGAATTTGCTGCTCTTGAAGTAATGAAAATCAGCGCCTCAAAGCGTGTACGGTTTGAATTCAACCGTCTGCCGATGAGGCTGTAGGCAACAGTTGCACGCCAGAATATCTTGTGTTGGCAGGAAAACTTTTTTGTTTATAGGAAATATAAAGTAAGCCTACCACATGGAAGGCCTTGCTTGCACCTGTAGGCCTACGCCAGCTTGGGAACCGCTGGTCTGGCGAGATTAGTGAGGGGGTGAAGTGGAGGCAAGATTATCCCGCGCGACATTAAGAATATAATTTATGATTCTCTCAATATATTGTTATTTTGCTGCTGAATTTTACTTAATAGTAATTTTAATTACTGGTAAACTGTTTTTAAGCACGTACATTCAACCATTGAAATAGGAAGCGAGAGTTGTTTTGATAATAAACTGTTTTACTCCTAATCATCTTAATATATACGAGAAATAGAATCACTATTCGATAATTCATGAAGAGTTCGGTGAGCGGCATTTGTGTTCAACGGTTCTTTCTTATGAACAGTTCCGACACTTGCATTTGCTATTGATCATACCAAGTACATGAATAACCTATTTCTATATAAATCAGGGAGACTAATATACCTAATACCAGACAGAAAAATCTTAATTCTTCAGATGAATTGGCTTGTGGGATGATAGGATGAAGTTTCCATTTAATTGAAAAATAGAAGAAAAACAAGTACATGACAAGAGAATGCGTCAAACTTATTTTTTCTGTCATGAATTTATTGATGAAAAATTTAATGACATATTTTCTTGCAAATATATACAATAACAAAATCTTAATTCGCTAATTAGAGACTAAGGAACGCAAAATTTATTGTGTGGCATACACAAGTATTTTGTATCATGGGTCCTGGTAACAAGATCATGAGGCAGCACCGCGTCTCGATAATTTTCTATCAATTAATTCAGGGAGAGACGAGAGAATATGAGATTAATTAACAATACAAACATCTTGATGAACTGGTATTGAATCAATGAACAAAAGATTTTTTGTGGCATACTCACGTATTTTCGACTCCTGATCCCGGGAACAAGATGCAGCTACATCGCGTCTCGATAATTTTCTATCAATTAATTCAGGGAGAGACTATGACAAATCAATCCTCCTATCGTATCGCTGTCTACTCAAGCCTATCAGTCGTACGCTGTTAGCATTGCGCCAATATAGCCGGCGAAATTATTTGAAAGAAATATTCACATCTTCCATATTATAAGGGATTATTTTAATTATTATAATATACAAACACTGTAAGTTCAAGAAGAATCAGCCTTGAAATAAATATTTGTATCATCAATAGTCCTGACAATAAATAATATACAATCAATATAAGAAGGAAAACACTTGCCAGCGCGTTCGCTACTGCGCCATTAATAACTTCTTTTCATTAACTTTTTAAATTAACTTATTTTCTTCCTTTTTTACTTCTTCTTTTCTTCCTTCATTTTCCTTCTCCACAAATTTAGAATAATGATTCCGGAATATAGATTTTTATGGACATTACTTACATTATTCGTAATGATGGCACACGAGCGCACAAAAGGCTTGATGTGTGACAATATGAAGTTCTCATTATGAATGTGGACGAGCTTTGAATTATGTACTGCAAATTAAAAAACACGAAGTAAAAGGAGTCAACATTTGATTTCACTTCAAGAATGGAACATAAGAACTTACAATGAAAGTTCATGGCCAATTCTTTTACGTTGATTCTGAAATGTGTTGAAAATTCATAGGACAATTCCAGACTTCACATCATCGCTAAACTTCGTTAGTTGGCCATCAAATACTTCTACATCATCAGTATCCATGAACAAGTGTCAACGTGCAAAATAAGTTGTAGAGAAGTTAAAAGTAAATTCTTGATTTTAAAGGCTGTAGAGCCTCTGAAGGCTGATAGAAGAAATTGCCGAGTTATGTTAGGCAATAAAGACGAAAAAATTGCTTTAAAAAACAATAGTCAGCGAAAATATCAGCAGTTATTCAATAGCGGACGTAGGTCGATCGAGTCTTGATGTCCAAAAAAATATAAAATAAAAGAAAATACCTAAATGTTCACTAATTCTAGATTTCTGTTACTAATTCATATGTTTACGGGGAAATGAGAGTACATCGACAGCAAGGGTATAAAGCAAGTATACGCCTCTTTCGTTATGTTTAGTATGCTGCAATTTTAAAAGAGAAAGGTTAAACTCAAATGTGTATTCCACAAATAGAACCTTATTTATTAAACCAATATATTTTTTTACTTTTAATTGTTACAGCACTTGAAATTCGATTCAAATTTACGGCCGGACTCGTGGCCGGTCTCGCAGCCGGTCTCACGGCAAATCTCCAAATTCAGTGACCAAGGAATATCTCCCAAACTAATGAACGCAGCTCGATAAAACTTGGAACATGTATTTATTAGGACCTAACGGTGATGTTTAGCTTGTGAAAATAATTTTTAAATTTCACCTTCATTCGGAGTTATATTGCGGTATGGGCCGAAATTAGGAGTGATAAAAGAATGTCTTTCAAACTACTGAACAGATTCGAACGAAATTTTGAATATAAATTCCTAACTACCAAACGGTGATTTTTTGCTCGTGAAAATTTATTCGATTCGGAGTCATGTTCTACATGTGTTGTGTACAAATCGTCAAACAAACGTACGAACTTCTGACTTAGACTTCGCTGACTGCCGCCCCCCTACTGCCTCTTTCTTCCTCACCGCCCCCCAGATCTTTCCACCGCCCAGGAGGGCGATATCGCCCACTTTGGGAACCACTGAACTAAAGCCATAAATGATCGTTGATCAGTCGAGAACGCGCAGCAGTTTAGCCGTATTTGCGGTGGCGATGTTCGTAATCTATGCGTAGAAAGATGCCACCGTGAGGACGCTAAATAATTTCGGGCCAAACTTCCTGCCAAATTCCTGCCCGGAGCGTCGCTGTGGTATTGAACGCGTGGAAATATCCTGCCTTGAAGCTACAGGCCAGTTGCTCGTCAGGCTTGCCTTTGCCAGGAAGGCATACAGGGTAGCCACGAGAGTCTCAAATCATTTTACATAAAAATCTTTTCACTAAACAGCGTTTAATTAATAACTCACAATAAAATTATTCAGACATGACAGTAGGGTAACTGAATACCCGGCAGTTTCTCAGCGCTAACTGATATATTTTCTAGCCTACAGCTGTCCGTGCACTAATGCTTCACTCCGATAAGTTGTTCTGTTCCCATGGTCTTATTCTCATTGTTCCCGCGCAGCATTGTTCCCATAAGTAAAGCGTTCATGTTTGCACGAAACAAATCATATTAATTAAGCTTTGCACCGCATGAGACAAATTCTTTGTACTCGCATTCATTACATTTGGAATTGATATCTTCTCAACTTGGGACGCGTCTGGGGAGAGAGAAGATGACAATGGTCGATAACAGCGCTGCTCAGACATCTGACTGTTGAATTCGATGTTGTTTGGCTGAATCAACGGTTATTCAACGTTGTTTAACGTCATTGCTAGATCAGGAAGCTACATGCCCGCCATCATCCGATATTATCGGTCGCGCAAACGATGCCAAAACATGGCGTCCCCGGAACGCTCAGCGTCCAGTGGTCTTCTGCAAGTCCTTTAACGAAAAAGTTAGAATCCGTTGTTAGAAAATAAATAAAATAATCTATTCGTCCATGCGGACGGCCACGGCAGGGTCGACATGAACTATGAACTTTGTTTATATAGTTTTATCCTTAACGTTTTCCATACGGTGCATGAAATTTTAATTTGAAGGGGTCTATGATGTTTTAGCTACTTTGGTCGATGACTTTAATCATGTCTCTTTAACTACGGACTTGTTTGAACTGCAAGAGGTTAAATACAATTTTACATTTAAATACTTCACGTTTGCCTGTTCTATTAATCTGATTTGCACAATAAAATGTTTATTTTGAGGATTATTGAGTATTTTTGCTGAGAAATTATTTTAACATCTATAGCAAGATTAATAAACATACATATTAACTTATGCTTATCTGAACATAATTACTGATGCTTGTTATGCAGGATATTGTGGCAAGGATTACCTCTCAGTGTTAAGAATAACTGGTGAGTCCTGCGTCAAGTGACACAATTGTTTCCGTTTTGTTGAGATCCACTCCAAAAATAAGTGAGTTGGGGATAAATTTTGCTTAATGTTCAGTAATTCCTTACTGATGTTTGAGAAAGGTATTTTAAAATATTCATGGTATATAAATGGGATTGCAAATTTTTGAGGCCAAATTGGTCCTTGCATAATGAAGGTTAAGATATATAAGTGTGCCGTGACGTCCAACAGATGGCCGGCCGCCGCTGCTCTTACATCAACTCTTGACACGAAGAATTTGCTGCTCTTGAAGTAATGAAAATCAGCGCCTCAAAGCGTGTACGGTTTGAATTCAACCGTCGGCCGTTCAGGAAAAGTCTAATCTTCAATATGAGAATAATTCACGATACAATCATCTCTATATACCGGTAGTGGAGCAATGGACAAAAGATTTTTTGTGTGGCATACTTAAGTATTTTTGACTCTATATCGAGGTAACAAGACCTTGAGGCTTCACCGCGTCTCAATAATTTTCTATCAATTAATTCAGGGAGAGACTATGACAAATCAATCCTCCTATCGTATCGCTGTCTACTCAAGCCTATCAGTCGTACGCTGTTAGCATTGCGCCAATATAAACGGCGAAATTATTTGAAAGGAATATTCACACCTTCCATATTATAAGAGATTATTTTAATGATTATGATATAAAAACACTGTAAGTTCAAGAAGAAACAGCCTTGAAATAAATATTTGTATCATCAATATTCCTGACAATAAATAATATACAATCAATATAAGAAGGGAAACACTTGCCAGCGCGATCGCTGCTGCGCCGTCAGACGCTCCTCGGTCCCCGTGTCGCGGGGGGGGGGGAATTAACTTATTTTCCTCCTTCATTTTCCATCTTTTTTCTTCATTTTCTTCACTGCTTCTTTTCTTCACTTATCCTTCCTTCTTCGTTTTAGTTCCTTCGTACTTTCCTGTCCATCTTATTTTCTTCTTTAATTTTCCTTCTCCAGAAATTTAGAATAATTAGTGCATACAATTAGATTTCATTTCAACATTGACCATAAAAACATACAATGAAAGATCAAGGCCAAATTTTCCACGTTAATGCTGCAAGGTGTTGAAAGTTCGGAGGACAATTCTAGACGACAAGTCATCGCATAATTTCTTTAGTTAGCCATCAAATAATTCTATGTCAGCAGTATCTACAGACTAGTGTCAACGCGAGGGTGAATAAATTTTATTAATATTTCACTTAAAGTTTTTGAAGGCTGTGAGGCTATTTATTTTAAAGAATTGATATCATGTTCGTAGTAGTGTTGAGAGGCTGCGCTAAAAATGAGTTATAATTAAGTGGCGGCCCTTAATACCAGCAGGTATTCAACGGCTGACGCAGGACTAAGGGGCGGTGATATGCCAAAAAATGAATATAATGAGAAAAAATAACAGGAATTTCACCAATTCTAGATTTCTGTTTCTAATTAAAAAATTTCCAGGTAAATGAGAGTACATCGACAGCAAGGGTATAAAGCAAGGTTTATTTATAGCTCCCAATATAGTTTCAGCGCTAGCTCGGTCATCGGTCATCCACGGCAGGCTTCGCAAGTTCTTCCTGCAGGCAAGCAAACCAAAACTTGAGATGTTAAAACCCATTAAACAAACCAGCAAATAGCAATAGCAAATGCGACCAAAAAGTGGAATTAAGGAATAATTATAGGTACATTTCTAGAGGATTAAAATAATGGTCCATATTTTGTAGGATTAATTATTGGTCCATTTCTAAAGGATTAATCAATGGTTCATTTCTAAAGGATTAAATAATGGTCCATTTCTAAAGGATTAATTAATGGTTCATATCTAAAGGATTAATTAATGGTATATATTAAAAGAAATAATTAACGGTATATTTCAAAATTATTAATTCATGGTATATTTATAAAGGATTAATTAATGGTATATTTCTAAAAGATTAATTAATGGTATAATTCTAAAGGGCTGGCGATTTAAGCAGACCAATGATAAGGAATTAAATAAGGAACAAATAATAAAAAACCGAAATTTGTCAATGGGACACGTCATGTCTTAAATTAAACTGTTATTAATTGCGTCTAATGGTGTTTCTTTCGTCACTCAATAAATAATTAGAAAATACCCTAATTATTATTAATAGCCTATAAAACCAAATTAAAAACTTTGAAAAACATATTGCCAAAAATGCAAAAAAGACCGAAAGCCTTCTTTTTGTACGCTAGTTCGAAGTGCAAGACAAACGACGGTATTTCTGATTTGAAAGTAGACCAACGAAAGATATCCTCTAATGAGAGCAAGGCTAACGTTCTTAATCAGTTCTTCAGCAGTGTGTTCACAGATGAGGACTTGAACAGTATTCCAGATATTGAGGAGCGCCCAGTCGGCTCGAAGTTAACAGGTTTTGAAATACACGAAGAAGAGGTTCTCAAGCGCCTGGTAGCTCTAAATCCCAACAAGTCATCTGGACCAGACGGCTCCCATCCTAGAGTAGCTCAAAGAATTAGCAACCGTTCTGGCCGGCCCATTGACAGCATTCTTTCTAAAGACTTTTGGCAAGAATGTCTTTCACTGACCCATATGAAAAAAGCTCAAGTAACACCATTGTTCAAAAAGGTGACAAAATTTGCCTTGATAACTATCGTCCTGTCTGTCTGAGAATTGTTGTTTGTAAAGTAAAGGAATTTGTTGTGTGGTATCGTTTTATAGCTCATTTGACTGTTGATAATCTCCTGTCAGACTGTCAACATGGCTTCATTGCCGGTAGATCCGGCACCACTAACCAAATTGTGGACTGAACGAAAAGGAGCCAGTGGATGCATTGTACCTCGATTTTGCCAAAGCATTTGACAGTGTCCCGCACGAGCGGCTGTAGCGTAAAGTTAATTCTTTGTGAATTGACAGCAATGTACTGAAATGGATCAGAGATTTTCTAGTAGGGAGACGACAACGTGTCAGTATTAACGGAACCGTGTCAGACTGGGCTTCAGTGCGCAGCGGCGTGCCACAAGGAAGCGTTCTCGGGCCTATTCTATTCTTTGCGTTTATAAATGATCTGCCAGAAGTTGTGTCAAACGTGTGCTCCATGTATGCCGATGCCACACAAATTTATAATGCAGTTTAGGATGCGTCAAATTAAGTACAATTGCAAGATGATATTGACAGTTTAGTTAGCTGGGCTGATACGTGGCAGCTGCGGTTTAATGCTGACAAGTGTAAAGTCTGTCTCTTATACACATCTAGATGTGTATAAGAGACAGCANTAAAAGATAAAGGTTAAACACAAATGTGTATTTCACAAATAGAACATCATTTAGTGAACCAATATATTTTTCAGCTGTTTTAACTGTTTCAGCACTAGAAACCAAGGACGTCTTGGGCAAATTTACGGCTGGACTCAAAATATTCAATACTAGGTATTCAAAAAGAGTGTTCAAAATATTCAATACTTAGTTTTCATATACTAAGTTTCGTTCAAATCTGTTCAGTAGTTTGGAAGAAATTTCTTGATTACTGCGAATTTAAGCACGTATTGCTGTTTATATCACGAATGGAGGTGAAATAAAAAAAACTGCGAACGAAGGCAAAATCGAAAAAAATTTTCACGAGCTAAACATTACCGTTCGGTAGTTAGGACTGTAAATTCAAAATTTCGCTCTAATCTGTTCAGTAGTTTGGAAGAAATTCCTTGTTCACAGTGAAATTCGGTCCGTAATGCATTATAACTCACAAATAAAGGCAAAATTCAAAAAATGTTCACGAGCTAAATATTACCGTTAGATCCTAATGAATACGTGTACCAAGTTTCAACGAGTTACGTTCATTAGTTTGAGAGGTATTCATTGATTGTTGAATTTGGAAATTTGACTTGAGTCCGGCCGTTAATTTATCCGAGAAAGCCAGGAAAGGTTAAAAACAGATCTGGGTGAAAAAACCATCGCTGGGAGTCATGTGCTGCACGTGTTGTGTAAAACTCGTCAAACAAATGTTCGAACTTCTGACTTCGACTTCAGACTGCCGCCCCCTACCGCCTCCCTATCGCCCTCTTCTTCCTTACCGCCCCCAAAATCTGTCCACCGCCTCTAGGGGGGCGATATCGCCCACTTTGGGAACCACTGTTGTAAAGGAACCTAATAGCTTTAAGGATCACTTGTGTTGATTGCGATATAATTTCAATTAAAAAATAGGAATGTAAGCTATGTGCACACGATTGGGGGATTTTTCACACGAGTACACAAGTGGATTGATGTAAGAGGACAAATGAAGTTCGAATTATGTACTGAAAATTAAAATACATGAAGTGAAGGAAGCCAACATTAGATTTCTTTCAAGAATTAAACATGAGAAGTTACAATGAAAGATCTAGGTCAATTTTTTTACGTTGATGTGCCTTTAAAATCAACAGTCAGCCGATGTATCAGCAGGTATTCAAAAGCAGGTGGAGGAATATTCACACCTTCCATATTGTAATGGATTATTTCAACGAATATAATATACAAACACTGTAAGGTCAAGAAGCAACAGGCTTGAAATAAATATTTGTATCATCAATATTTCTAACAATAAATAATATACAATCAATATAAGAAGGAAAACACTTGCCAGCGCGATCGCTGCTGCTCTGTCAGACGCTCCTCGGTCCCCGCGTCGCGGGGGGGGAAGTAACTTATTTTCTTCCTTCATTTTCTATCTTCTTTTCTAAATTTTCTTCACTTCTTCTTTTCTTCACCTTTCCTTCCTTCTGATTTTTTTCCTTCATTTTAGTTCTTTCGTACTTTTCTATCCTTTTTTCCTTCATTTTCCTTCTTCAGAAATTTAGAATAGTTAGTCCATACGATTAAATTTCATTTCAACATTGAACATAAGAACTTACAATGAAAGATCAAGGCCAAATTTTCTACGTTAATGCTGAAAGGTGTTGAAAGTTCGGAGAAGGACAATTCCAGACGGCAGGTCATCGTTAAATTTCTTCAGTTAGCCATCAAATTTTTCTACGTCAGCAGTATCCACAAACTACTGTCAACGCGCAAGCAAATTAAATATGGAGAATAAATTTTGAAATTTAAGGTTTTTGGAGGATGTGAAGCCAATAATATATAAAGAATTGATAGATGAACTCAGTAGTGTTGAGGAGCGGTTATAATCAACTGGCGGCTATAATATTATATATGCGGTTATAATAATTTATATATTATATATGTGCGGTTATAATCAACTGGCGGCCCATAATAGCAGCAGGTATTCAACGGCTGACGCAGGACTAAAGGTCGCTGATGTGCAAAAAATATGAATATAATGAGAAAAAATAACAGAAATTTCACCAATTCTAGATTTCTGCTTCTAATCAAAAATTTCCAGGGAAATGAGAGCACATCGACAGCAAGGGTATAAAGCAAGGTTTATTTATAGCTCCCAATATAGTTTCAGCGCTAGCTCGGTCATCCACGGCAGGCTTCGCAAGTTCTTCCTGCAGGCAAGNGCTGCCACAGACAGTCTAGCCTCCGCAGATAATTTAAAGCGCATTTCTACTACGCGCACATTCATTTCTTTCTTATATAATAATGCTCACACGAGAAATTCACTTTTATAATACTATCCTGACAGGGACACTAATTAGACGGAAGTCACTCAGCGCTAACTCGTATATTTTTGATCTACGCTGCTGTATCTGCACTATTGTTTCAGTTCTTTCTGCTATACACATTGTTCCCATCAATAACACAACACACCAGAAATTTAACATAGCATTTGTCGCCCTCGGAAAATAGTAAATGTCGAGGCTTTGCACGAAACATAGCATTTTGAGCTTTGCACCGCATGAGGCAAATTCGTTGTACTCGCATTCATTACATTTGTTATTGATTACTCCACAACTTAGATCTCCCAGGGGAGTTTGATTAACTTGGATAACATAGCTCATAAATAACAATTCCAATCATGAATATTAGTTGAAGTAACTGAAATCGATCAACGCAATGAATAATTTCTTGGAATAAATTTTTATAGAATAAATAATTGAGTAAACGAATTGTTTAATAATTTTTAGTCCAAAATTTCTCACATTCAAAACATTGCTTCTTTCTCGGGAATTCGACCTCAAACGTTCTGCTTTCGCAATTTATTAAATTGAAGGGAAATATTGCAAACTTGAATAACTTGAGTCATGACAGCAGAACTCAACTTTATTTTAATGTCTGATAAAACATAACTTAATAAAGAATAGAAGCAGGCCAACATGCCTGACCAAAGCTGTCACAAATATATAATATTGACGGTATTTTGTCGGCTATTTTGTTTCTCATTATCCTGCAAAGACGAGTCTGGGGAGAGAGAAGATAACAACGGCCGATAACAGCGCTGCTCAGACATCCGACGTTCAATATAACGTTGTTTCCCTGAATCAACTGTAATTCAACGTTAGAATCAACATTATTCAGTCGATCAACTGTTATAATATAAGCAAAATAATCTATTCATCCATATGGACGACGGAGGCATTTATTTTTTTATTAAATTAATATTTATTAATTACATCTAGACGCTACACGCTCCTTCCTTCTCTGGGCAACTAACAACACACTTGTACATCTAGAATAATTTATAGATTCCAGTCAATTCCATTAAAGTTTAAATCGGGTATACAAATCAACACAAATTTCAATACTAACCTGCAGTAGGCATTATAAACAGGTATGATAATTTGTTATCATTAATCAGGCAATGAAGAAGGTCCACATGTATTAAAATCAATGTTACGATAGAAATAACTTTAAGTTTGATGGAAAAATTGTATTTATGGTTAAATATCTTTTAGGGTGAACATATATTTTACTTAAAAATACCTTAGCTGTAAGCTTACGACCCTCTTAAGTAAACAGCAATATTGAATTTACAATCATAGTGTAACTGATGATCGCTATAGGCCTTACAATCGTTGTTAAAAATACGATAGCCGCAGAATTTATGAATATAAAAGTATTTACGTTCAAAATCATTTGTTACGCAAGTGCTTCTTGTTACAATAGCTGAGCTAAAGACCGCCTAGTAACTTGCGATCACCGCGACGGCGGCTGTTCAAATTGGAATATATTATTCGAATTTAAATATATTATTCTAATTCAAATTCAAATATAGTATTCAAATTTAGGCATTTTATTCTATAAAAAAAATTTTTTTAAACATAGTATTCGAATTATAGTATTTAAATATAGTATATAGTCCACTGGTAATCCCGCTACATGAATTACCACTCACTACCAAGACACGAATAAGACAAGCGATTTTGTTGTCGGATCGAACAAATTAAAACTAAAAATCCTGCCTCGTTTTTTTAATGTACTGCTTTATACTTTTTAATTACATTTTAATGTTCATTTTCGAGAAAAATTAGAGTGATATTCTCTAGCATTTTTTGGTATCGGTAGTAATTATAGGTAAAATGTTAGATCTGTGAATTTCAGACGAAATTAGTTGTCAGAAGTCGTGTCTGACAGCAACAAAATTATTTGTGTCCATAATTTTAGTAAGTGTTCAGTTTTAAACCCAGCCTTTGTGAGAACTTTTATTACAAAAACACCGTGACTTGAAACTTCACCAAGAACTCGCTTTTAAAATTTTTTTTAGGTAAAACCTTCATAATTTAATGTATTTGTAAGAGCAATATATGAATTGATCGTATAAAAAATTTGGATTGAAACTTCACAAAGAACTCGCTTTCAAAAGGTTTTTGTAGAGGTGAAACCTCAATAATTTCATTTACTATTAATCATAAGTGTAATACGTATATGAATTGATTACAGAAAAATTTGTTATCTTATTACTTCTGTGATAAACTTTCAGGTTCAGCACTTAATTCATCTCAAAGCGATGAACTCTTGTGCAGGTTGATTTTTCCACACTCGACTGTGTAATTTAATTAAAATTTTCGTTTTTACATCAACGGACTAACCACAGCTGTAAGTATTGTACCCTATATAGTCTATATAATCGCAATATTAATATTTTATGCCGGTTTTACATGAATTTGTTCAGCCCTGTTCCGATTATCATGGAGAACATTTTCCATCTTGTCTCCTTATTCCCTGTAATTTATAACAATCTGAACATTACGAACAGCTGTTGTAGCAAGTAGAGTTTTACCTACTTACATACCTACTATATCTACTTGCATATCTACTATACCTACTTGCATATACCTACTCTACCTACTTGCATCTAGCCTACTGACCCTATACCTACTTGCATGCCTACTCTACCTAATTGCATCTAGCCTATTGAGTCATTAGCACCTAAGTTGACACTTCAGATAATTTTCAGACAAAATAGGACAATAATACACAGCC
>NW_025934116.1:0-48391 GCF_000764305.2 Hyalella azteca | reverse complement strand
ATAATATATAATATAATAATAAGATAATTAGATAATAATATCTTCACAGTAAAATCTTAGAAACTGAACATGAAAGAGGAATATGTACGAAAGTCATGATGATAAACGTTCAAAAATCAAACGCACAAGAAATTTTTTAACGAAAGATATTGCAATATAAGCTTAAAAATAGTTTAGCTAATAGTAAAAAAATGCTTGGTAATCGTAATAGTTTTTCCTACGCGAGAAATACCTACGATTATAACGATGGAATCAAGTCGTATCAACAAAAAGGGCAATAAATCAACAAGAATTAATATCAATGAGAAAAATATCAAATGAAGTGAACATGAAAAATCGAGAACACCCAAATAAACTAAACGCTTTGGATCCTTACCAACAGGCCACCGCACAATCAACGGTTTCAAAGCTTATAAACGTATTAAAATTTGAATAGCTTTACTCGAGATAGTATACTCTTGATGAAACTCTAAATTATTACGGAAAGTTGGAGCAAAAAAGCTTAACTGCACTAAATTTTTAATAAACCAATTCTTTAATAAATGTGAAAAATAAGCATGCAACAAACTATTTTTAAGGGATAAACACATTTGGATATATGACGGTGAGTCTATTGCAAATTGATTGAAACAAGACGGAATGAATATTTTCATAGACTACTTCTCCATAACATTCGATTTTGAATAATTTAAATTGAAACAATTTCAATACGGTATGTCTTCAACGAACAGTACTTTACTAAACCCTCTACCGCCGTAAGTCACTCTCTGGGAACATAACTTTCAACTTAAATTATACTTAAACAATTGAGTGTAGCAACCTACGTTGCTACACTCAACATTTTAAAGTTGTCGTGCGTGGCGGCAACCATCAGTGCAAGTCATTTTGCACTCACTAGAACGTATCTTTCTGGGTAGGCTTGTGAGGAAATATTGCTCCGGTTACTCGTGTCAGGCGGTAGAGGGTTAAGTAGTACTAAAGCATGGAAATATCATGGCTGGTCTTTGTAACGTAGACGATCTTTACCTTGTAACGTAGACGGACGTACCTTTGAGGTCTTTGTAACGTAGACGAGCGCGACGCATTGACGCCGCGTAGCGCGACGTACGAAGGTTTGGCTCTCGGGTGCTGCAATCGTTGATACGTGTGCTGCTGTTGAACAGCGGGAGGTTGTTGATAATGCTGCTTATGATGATGCCGATTATTAGGATGTCGTTGCAAGGAAGCGTATATACCAGCGTCCGTAAATCCAGAAACAACAGATTCTTGTTCAGGAGTCCACGCACCAACATAAGAAGGGGCTGCTGAGACGTGTTGGCCAGATATGGAATACGACATAGAAGATACGCGATGATTGCGTAAGTTTGCGATGCGTGCGTCACTGTAACTGAAATACGAGCGCTGAGCAAAGGGTGCTTTGCTACGTCGAGTCTTATCGTATCCACTTTTCCTGCAGGTTAATGAGCCTTCGTTTAACCGTGCGCTTGCGCTGCGTGAGGTCAGTTTTCTTGCGGTAGTATTCCCACTCGACGAGAGTGTCTCGCGTTTGCGTTGTTGCGACGAGTTGCGTGAAGTGAAGCAGCTACCGTAAGCTGCGGCTGTTAATGGAGCTTCTGTGTCTTGGTAAATGCTCGGACGCCTTCTATTAGCCGCAGGCGAGTTTGATGCCTGCGCGTCGGAAAAATCTCCACTGTAGTGGCGATAGTTGACGAATGTTTTTCTTGGATTTTTTCCAGTCAAGTGATTGTATGAATACTTTTCAGAGCAGGTTCCTCTATTAGATGAATTTTCGGGTTCACTGTAAAAACGCACGATGAAATCTTAAAGAGTCTGGGCGAAGAATAATGGTGAAATACCAAAGTTGAACTTGAGGTCAAGTTTTCAAACGTATTTTCAAAGATGAAATTGCTACAGGCCTATAATTCTTCGTAAACTTGCTATGTTCTATGGTTGAATAACAGACACGAGATTTGCTCGACTTTGAGACAAAACTTTAATTTCACGCAATTAATCTTTTGTTTGAGCGGCAATGTGGCTCTGAGATGAGCTGAGGGATGTCTAAGAAGAGGAGAGGATGCTGCTGGGAAGAGCTTGATTGTTTTCTTGCCGGTAGAGCAACGCTGGCCAATAGTCCAGTCTTCTATTGAGAACAGACAGCACCTGAAAGAGAGGCAACCACTTGAAAGAAATACCATCAGGACCAACACCTATTCATCTCTCAACACAATACACCTGCAACACGAGGACGGATTAAATTCTAAATTTTACAAACCTTATCGTTCAAAAACTGCCTACTTATACCGTACCTTGGAAATTAAACTGGGGTTTCAGAAGACTTATGCTTTCGTAAATGAGCAACGGTCGATAAATATTGTTAGTAAAACTTGCTGTATATTACGGTATTGTAGCAAAGAATCTAATGAAAACGGGAATAATGGACATTCTCAATCTACAAGTTTCAACTGCCATGTGGAATATCTAATAATTTCTACAACCGTGGGTAAAGGTATGTGTGGTAACTTCAATAAATTTAAACGAAGATGTTCAGGTCTCGCAAGAAGTGCCGCGAACTCGTTGCGGTCAGACTTGAGCAGATATAGAAGCCGGTACGACTTGATCTCATGCTCAGTTTTTTGCAACGAAACTGGCGGTGAAGTTGGCAAAGATGACAAAGCCTAACGGCATCGCAACCTAAGACCAAACACATGGGATCGTGTCGCGCTGATGGACTCACAAACAGGTTAACGACTTTTCATCCGCTAGCGGATTGGAAGAAAGCTTATGTAAGTCCAGAGTTTCAAAGACAACATTTCCGTAGAACAAATAATTTAAAGTGGACAGCCTTTGAATAGCAAAACTAAATAAGAAGAGACCTGATGCCGCCGAGTGTACTTAAGCCTATGAAACACGTTTTGATTCTCGTCTAAGATTGTTCTGGCAGTGATGGAGGACGAGGGATAATGGAAAGAACTTTTATAAAGAGGACGAACATGAAATAGGAAGTCGCAGAGAGCAGTCATAGGAGCCCGAAAATCTCATTACAAGCACAGTAGTGAATGGGATAGTTGAATATGTGATTTAAGAAGTATATCAACATTAATACAATAAATAAATAAAACACGATGAGAACGACAGTAGTAGCACAAAGAGATTTTCAAATGATCGTATAAGTCTTACCAGAATGTTTGAAGTATTACGATTATTACACATTGAAGTACCCTATTTTAAAAATAATACAAAAAACAATTGAACACAATTCAGTCCAATACTCCGGTACATGCAGTTACTGGAAGAAAACCTCATGACAGACCGTGAATCTCGCTTCACTAGAAAGAAAATCCTGTACAATTCCAGGAGCTAGCAGGTTTCTTTAAATCGAAACTCAACACCATTTACAGTTTCCAAGACCATAAAGTTAGCTGCAGAGCCACAGTGCTACTGCAACAATGCTGCATTTACTTGGCTAACGGGGTTGCGTCGACTTAGGGAGCTGTAACAGTACCGTGGATACCAGAGCAGTTCTTGTCGGTACTGCAAGCGAGGTTGAGTTTCATAAGAATGTTTCGATGATGATACTTGGAAACTTGACATTTGCTCATTAAAAGAACAACACAAATATTGTAGAACGGTACCTCAAGAGAGGTTGAATTTCATAAGAATGTTTCGATAATGACGGGTACATGGAGTTATGATATTTGCAAATTAAAAAAGAACAATACAAATATTACTGATTGCTCATTTCGAACATTGAAGATTGCATGTCATGTATCAGCTGGCTGTTAGTTGGGGCAAGAACTTGGACATCCCAATCAGCAAAACAAAAAATAGAATTTATAGCAAAATACACGCAATGAGGTTGACAAACGGCAATAATAATTGACAAAAAATGACAACAAATTGTCGGCAGTACACAGTGCGATGTCAAAGCTAACCACGACAGAAGTATAATGACCTCAGACGACATATCAAGATATCGGAACAGCCAGCCAGCAACTCACGGCAGCAAAACGAGAGCTCAAGCGGATGTGAAAAGCCGGGAGGTCAAGTGGCGTTGCGTGACGAAGCTGCCGAGGCGCGCGCAGTATTGTCGCACCTGTGCAGTCAGCGCCCGCTTAATATCGTCCTTCCCCACACAAACTACACACCCCATACAAACTACACACCCCACGATTACCCGCCTCTTTCCTCACACACAAACTACACACCCTACGGTATACAAATTACACACACCACGATTACTAGCACCTCTTCCCCACACACAAACTACACACCCCAAGATTACCCGCCTCTTTCCTCACACACAAACTACACACCCTATACAAATTACACACACCACGATTACTAGCACCCCTTTCCCACACACAAATTACACACCCCACACAAACTACACACCCCACGATTACCCACTCCCCTTCCCCACACACAAACTACACACCCCACGATTAAAGAACCCCTACCCCACACACAAACTACACACCCCACGATTACCCACTCCCCTTCCCCACACACAAACTACGCACCCCAAACAAACTACACACTCCAAGATTACCCGCCCCCTTCCCCACACACAAACTACACACCCCACAAACTACACACCACCGCAATTACCCGTCCCCTTCCCCACACACAAACTACACACCCCACGATTGCCCGCCCCTTTGCCACACACAAACTACACACCCCACGACTACCCGCCCCCTTTCCCCACACACAAACTACACACACCCCACGATTACCCGCCTCCCTTCCCCACACACAAACTACACACCCCACGATTACCCGCCTCCCTTCCCCACACACAAACTACACACCCCTGCAGTTACCGGTCCCTTTTCCCCACACAACGATTACCCGTCCCCATTCCCCACACACAAACTACACAGCGCACGATTACCCGCTCCCCTTTCCCCACACACAAACTACACACCCCACGATTACCCGCTCCAATTTCCCCACACAAACTACACACCCCACACAAACTACACACCCCACACAAACTACACACCCCACACAAACTACACACCCCACACAAACTACACACCCCTATGAATACCAGCGCAACACCGACATGCACCTGACAAGCGTACTGCTGCTGCTCATGCATTATACATTCCCTTTTAAACTCTCAAGGTAAAATGACAACAGAAATCTGCGAGCAATGATAAAGAAGCTCCATTCTTGTGAATATCGTGTGCAAATATACATTTTTCACAGTCATGCGCTTCAGAACAGTAAAACGAAATTTATATACGATGCGAAAAAGTTCCCACATCAAGATTTTTCTTTGCCAAAGTTACTTATAACTTTGCTAAAGAAGCTTCATTCTTGTAAATGTTGTGTGCAAATATACATTATTTATGGACAGCGATTAGCCTCAGAGCAGTAAAACGAAGATTAGTCACGCAAGAAAATATTTTTCTCCATTTCTACTTTCTGGTCTTGTTGGCACAATTAGGCGAGGAGAAGCATTGTTATATGTAGATTTATCAATGTTTAGGATAATTATTGCTCATTTAGATTTTGAGTCATCTTCAATGTGACCTCGCTAGGACGTTCTTCCTGATTTTTAATTGTGATTTGCGCGATATGGTTACGTAATAATTTTGTGTGTCTATTCAGCTATTTTTACAACACTTCTCTTTAACTCCACTTATTGTTATCTGCTACAAATCTTATATTCGATATTTAACACACTTCTACCTGCCCAATCAATCTGAAATTTTGCACACTTGCGTAAAGTCGGAGACAATGCTTGAATCAATAGACAGAATAAATAATTGAAAAAAATCGGAGACACTGGCCTCTTTTGAAGTGTTGTCTTTAAAAAGTAATTTAAAAACGCATATTATTTATTACCTACAGTGCCAATAGTAATTCATACTAAAACCTTCTAACTACGGACTATAAACATCACTAAAAACTTTCACTCTATTGATGAAGTTAAAGAAAACACGACGATAAATGTAATTAGCAATATATCTAATATTAATATAAGTATCCAATAGTTGATATAATGATCATTGATAGGATTAGAATTAAATAATTAAAACTGAGATTTTAAGTAATTAACTAGGATTTTGAACGAAAATAATGAGTACCGGTATGCTGATTGACTAATCTTTGAAACCATAGCTATAGTTGACCATAATCAAATACTCAAGGCAATTATTGCTTAAAAGCCAAATGCCGTAGCTTGTTATACAAACGAATCACGCGCACGTCAGCTGAATGCAAAATTAAATAAAAGAAATATATATTAACATCGGTGCTAATCTGGAAAATTAATTTCAAAGAACTGAAAAATTTTACATTTTAGTGGCAGACATAAAAGATAAATTAATGCATTCATATTTCACACACTCAAAAAAATAGAAATCCTTCACAAAAATCGGCTTACACAAATACGGGAATCCGACAGTAAAATGCACCTCTTATTGCAGCAAAGAAGACACTGGCCGGAGTTTCTGAAGGTAGCAAGAGAGCAACAAGTGGAGCTCTGCCAAACACAACGCGTAGCACAAGAACAAAATAGACGAGTGACATCACAGTAACATCAACACTGAGCAGCTGAATGAATTTGTTCACACGAAGTTTTTTTGCTGATGCCTACACTGTTAGAAAAATTACCGTTAACGGTATTTATACCGGCGTTTCAGTGGCCGGTCGGCACGTGAAAATAAACACCGTGTCGCCGTTTTTATTCTAATTTAATACTATAGAATTCCGTAAAATATCTGATAACAACGGCGAAACAGCTCATTTTCACGGGGCGACCGGCCACTAGTACGCCAGTGGGACCGTTTTTTTTCACCGTTTTTTTCTAACAGTGTAGCGTAAAAATTATTTGATAGCTAAATAGAATCCCGAACATAGG
This sequence comes from Hyalella azteca, assembly GCF_000764305.2. NCBI lineage: Eukaryota > Metazoa > Arthropoda > Malacostraca > Amphipoda > Hyalellidae > Hyalella > Hyalella azteca. Next base: position 41,517 of record NW_025934116.1, on the reverse strand, counting down.
TGTCATGCGCAGCATAAATCCTTAAGTTATCAATTAAATGACAGTAGAAATCCGTCAAGCTATTATTTTTTTCAAGCTGAAGATTTTCCCTTCAATCTCATGCACTTCATCGTTGATTGCAAAATTGGCCGGCAATGAACAGAAGTTGTGCATGAAAGAAACGTCTAAATGCAGACAGGCGCCATCAATCTGTACAGTCGCAGTTCGTGTAAGGAAGTAAGCGAACTGCATTCTGGACCTGATAAGAGCTAAGATAACGCGCTAGACTCCTCCATCTTGAAGACCAGTAGCTACGGATAAACAGGATATCTCAGTGTATATAGCTCCTGTGAATAGACGACATCTTTTAGACGAATGTTGTCTATCCATGAATTAACTGTCAATTCTGGGACTGTCGACCACACAGCGGACTTTGTCCACGGACTAATTTAAAGCGTGACGAAATGAAGCGGCTTTGGGAAGATATACGTACGAGGGGGGAAACATTTTAACGAAAGTAAACCCCTGTGAAATAATTGTAATTGATCATTATTAATTGCCATAGAAATATAAAAATTGCCTAATTAAGCATAAAACTGTTTCTCACGTATAATTCACCATGAATTTTATTATTCACGAATATAATGATTTACATTTTATATAATTCCCGATGCCCTGTATCTATGACCGCAGTATAACTTAGTTTTAAGCATAAAAATAATCAAACACTAAGCAACTGTGAGCACTGATAGTGCGACAACAGTTTAATTTAAATTCTATTCAGTAATTTCATAACATCAAAGATAGAATATTTAACAGAAAAATTGCTCGCGACATTTTCGATTCATACAAAGATTCGCAAAAATCTTTATGACAACGTTTGCGCAAGGGTGAGTATAGCGACAGCCAATCGCGGCTTCATCAACAATTAAATGTTAAACCGAGATGAAATTAAGGCCAAAAGAGTAAAAAAATATTAAAATGAAGCGCATGTACCATGTACTAATTATCGGAATATGACTTTCTTGGACAGCGGCAATTGAGTTCATTTAGAGTACACTGCTTCTAACACCGTAAGCCAAGTGAACGCGTAGCGGGAGAAGTGAGTTATTGCGACGGTCACATGCAGTGTACGAACGCTCCGGTACGCATTTAGATGAGGAAAATATGCTCTCTTAACTGCCAAGTTAGTAATGCGTACATGAAATGAACATAAAGATGTCTAGAAAGCGCTCATGAAGTATGAAGACATGTGTTTTATGTTGAGCTACGATTATTCATGCTTTAAGAAATTACATCTTTGAGAGAAATAAAAACAGAATATAATTTTTAGGCCTATATTTTTCGCTCGCATTCTTTCGTTGAAAAATTTGTATTGGTACGGTTGTGCGGATGGCTCTTCAACGTAAGTTACCTAAAATGTATAGTATGGTAACTGTAAAACGTTCTTTGAGCATCTTATCCGGTGCTGCTTTTGTTCAACTTCGCCGCTAATGAATATTGAATAAGAAATTAAAATGAAAATGCAAATAGAAACTCCTTAAACGATAAAATTCCATATAGCAATAACCTAATATCTCTTCATCTTAAAGAAAGGAACCCGTGCAGATTGCAGTGTACATTAGAAGTTACAAAACGAGCATCTGTGTGCTGGACCATGTGATGCAACAGGTTCGCACCGGCTGTTCCACGTCTTAACCACAAGTCTTAACGGTACATTGATTTTTGAGCCTAGAGGCAATTATCTTGTAACTATGTCATCGATCTTCTATAGTTGGACTTCCTAATTGTTTGGAAAGTATCTGAAACGTGAGACATGCTAGAATATATCTACTAACTGGCATTGAAGAAGCCTTTCGGGTTTTATACCATTGTTATATTTTATTATTTTATTTACTGTAACAACCGTAAATCATAAGGACATAATATACGAGTTCAAATTTACTCAATTTTTGCAGATAAATCTTAGTCCGAACATTTTGAATAGTTATATTGAAGCTAAATTTGATAAGCGTAACTTTAAATATAGGTACTTCAAATTAATAACCCTTCGATTATAAGCCGCTTGACTCATCATTAAGAATCTCAAAAAAGTATTGTTACCGTCGAGCGAGATGAGTCGACGAGCGCGTTATTGAAACTGTTTGTGATGAATACATAAATATTTAAATAATAAAACCAAAGTAATGCTTAATAGCTCAGAATTACCAAATCAACTATGTAGAAAACAATCACTACCGGTTAGACGTTAGAAATGACTGAACAAACGTTTTTCGAGACAAGGATTTTAGACTAAACATTATTGATGTTAAATGGGCAAAAATTATATTGGCAATTATCCATTAACAATTACTTGGAGGAACTGAAAACATTGCATATTTGACGATAAAATATAGCATATTTGAAGATGGATTATCGTCAAGTGATATTATGCAAGCATTTAAATATTTTTCAATGTAATAATTTCTAAATTATTGAAGGCATTAACTAGTGCGAGCTTAAGCGTGGTGCATGTAACGACATTAAAATATTTCTAAAAAATTTTCTCTTCTGCATATCACCGGTGACTTATCATGAGCATACCAGTGCAAAGTAATGTGTAGGTCTCTTATAAGGGTATGGTACGATTTAATCGAGAATTTGGTTTTATCAAGAACAAAAATGTGAATTTGTCCATAAATGTAAATATTAAAAGAAGAGCATCTGACAGCTTATAGTCTGGAAACGTTGCTTGCAATTTGAATAAGTATAGTGGATCAGAGATAGACAAATTTTGACCCTTAAGAAGAATTTCAAAAATTACGTTTAGTGGATCAGAGAAACAAATGTTGACCCTCAATAATAATTTCAAAAATTAACTCAACTCAAAAGTAAACAATCTTATCAGTCACGCCTAGATCAATCGGTATGGGCCTGAGGAAGGAGGGTTTAGTCGATGGTGGCAGATTCTGGTCCACGTAATTCAAGGCCGGTATTTCAAGGCCAGGCGTAGGAGAGAGCGGTAGAGTAGGAAGTCTTAGATCCATCGGGTATTTCCGTCATAAATGTTGAATACAATTATACCCGCCAAAATTTGAGAATTAAATGACAACCAATATTGAAGCTGTTACAAAATAATGATATTAATGATGCTTATCAAATTGAATGTATCAACATTAAATGCCATATTTATCACGAACAATTCTTCATGACGTTAATAGTTAAAAATTTATTACAGGACGCGAGTAATTTTCTTTATTTATTGCGGTTGACTCATTAAATCGGAAAATTCTCCTAACTTCAAATTTAAACAGCAAAAAGTGACACAGCCACATCCCTTAATTCAGGCTTTCAGCAGAATTTTTAAAAAGCACATGTGTTATCTTGCACTTAGTACAAGAATTTCTGAGCGATGCAAGCAAGAACTTTCCGAAAAACAACGCCGCATGATGAAGAAAAAATTTCAATAATTTTGAAAAATGTTTAATAATTTTAAAGATAAAGTCAGCCGAAGTTTCAGGGCGATACAATATAAATAGAAATGAAAACGAGGCATCGAATTATCAACTATACAAATTGCAAATTTGTCTCTAATATCGCCATTAAAAAATACATTTTGCAGATAAAGCTACCCAACGCGCAGCAGTGATTATTTTAGCAATATTTATATTTTATTTATATTTTCCGGGAAATTCTTAATGAAATTAGACTTTTTTGCCAACTTCTGCCAGTCATTATATTTATTTCATTTCATTTCTATTCAGTTGATGAGAACTGGAATCGTATTCACGTTTATTCTGGCAACGCTCCAGTCATGCAGTTTCCAGGAAGCAACTTTATTTATAAGTCTTAGTGCCTGGCGAATGATATTTCCATTCTTATTCTTTGTATGCAGCGACGACAATACGGGATCTTTAGCTGCACAAATTTTCAAAGGAGAAAAAAATGCCGGTAGCAAATAATTAATAAAGTAATGAAAAAGAACACGGTTCGACTGCTTTGCTAAAATTTTTACTGTAAGCCGCAGTGACTTTCAGAACGGATTTTTCATGAACATTACCATGCTAAACATGTCCCCTTTTTACGGAATTTACGGCACGATAATGTACTCAACGGCCAGTACAACATCGCGCAGTCCGTAAATATTTCACAGCAATAAATATATTTCGCCTGGCTGTCGCAATACTGAAAAAAATCTCAGAAAACCATAGGTAAACTTTATATAATGTAGTCAAAATTTTGAAGAAATGTGATATAGTGTAAAAATCTAGAATATGAACAAATTTATAAAAAAATATGCATCTCATGAAAATAGAACATCGCTTTTGAAAATAAAACATCGCTGTTCAAATTGCTGAAGAGAAAAACTCACCGACTTATCAGCTGCAGTGACGACAGCAGCAGTCGAGCGGTCGTCGTTCCTCACACACACGGGCCCTGCAAACCAACCAATAAAAGATGTAAGTGAACACTTCACAATAATTAATTTTTTAATATGAAATATTATGAAATGACACCGCAAAAAGAACGTATATAAACGAGAAAATAAGTCACATTGTAGAAACATTTAGGCTCTCCCCTTCATAATGAACATGAACTGAATCATATAAATATCAGTCTTAATCATATAAAAAACTAACAAGCAATATTCGCTCAAAAATTCAATTCAAAATTCAATCTGCAAAAGAATGAATTAATTTCAATGTTCCTTATAGACGAATTAACGATGGTCTGAATGCTTGAAATATAATAAACTAAAACTGGGACTCACGGTGAAAGTAACACTAGTTTTTTGTTTGCGTCTCGCGAGTCAGAGTTATAAAAGATAAATTAGGTTCTTTAATTGCATGAGAGCACACATCATGATTGCCAGGCATATCATGTTGAGCTTTCGTTGCATCGCTCGATAGCTCGAGTGTCCACGATTGCCTCTGGGCTACGACGACACAAACATGCACATAACGTTAAGAATCAAAGGGAAAAAAAAGTTTTCTAAGGATTTTAGCAACATTCAAGTCGAACAAAAACCTGGCTAAGACGATAAGCGTGATCAGTCTGTCTCTGCCACTGCAGTTGCCGGGGCTGTGAGGCATGACGTTGTACCCTAACAAAATTTAGAGTCGCCCCAGCTTCTGATTTCCCAAATCAGAAGCTGCCGCGACTGTAAATTTTCACTGGGTATGGGATTGAGGCCTCGTTAGGGTATAACGAGGCTAAGGGTGCCATCACAACTGCTTTTTGAAGTCGATTTTAAATAATCTGCAGCAGTACTTCAAGTCATTCAGACACTTAAGAAGCACTGAGTTAGCATAGATAATGGGACCGAACTGTTAACCAACTAAAGAGATAGAAAATAAGTAGCTTTAATGTTCTTGCTAAAGCTTCGCTCTACATAAAGCGAGTGAAAATGTCTGTTCAAAAAAAGACAGCATTGATTTACATGGCGTTTTCTTTGCATTTAAATTCTTTTTGCAAAAAAAGACAGCATTGATTTACATGGCATTTTCTTTGCATTTAAATTCTTTTTGAACTTGCTATTTAAACAGACTCATGATATAAGCATTCATTTGATTGAACGAAAATCAGTTGTTGAGGCAAGAAATAAGTATAATTACTTGCACAGGTTTGTAGTTCGTGCAAAGGATATTCAATGTCATATGTAAAAGGTGAATCAGCAAACACAACATAAACTAACATGTGGGCTACAAAACAATTTCAACCATACGAACGTTGCAAGATTTAATCCGTTTTTCAAAAATTTCAATTCCAATGTAAAATCTTAAACACTTTATTTCGGTAAATGATGTACACACCTCATTAAAGGTTGACCTTTTTAGTAAGCAAAATTATAACAGCACGTGATTCAGTGCAAAATGCAGTTCATATTCAGGTCCGTCATAATTATAATTCCATTATTATTATTATAACAACATTATCTAATTCTTACTATTATAAGTTAATATTTAATATTTTATTTAATTAATAATTCCATTTTAGGCAGAACTGAAAAATAAACTTCCTTGAATATTATTTTCATTCTATTTATTAAAGTTCGCACAGAACTAGGAGACACAAGACAGAAGTCAGATGTCTCGTAGAGGTGGCAAATAAATGATGGTTATTTTTGCACTCCATATGTTTATGCGTGATATATTTATCTCATAAAAAATAAACTTCCTTGAATATTATTTTTATTAGAGTTCGCACAGAACTAAGAGGGGTTAGACACAAGACAGAAGTCAGATGTGTCGTGGAGGTGGCAAATAAATGTTTCTTATTTTTGCACTCCATGAAATTTTGTGATATATTTATGTGTAATATATTTATCTCATAAAAAATAAACTTCCTTGAATATTATTTTTTATTAAAGTTCGCACAGAACTAGGAGGGGTTAGACACAAGACAGAAGTCAGATGTGTCGTGGAGGTGGCAGCGCGCCAACAGGCTTGCCGCGCTGCCGTGCCTGCAATGCGCCGTACAAGTTAAGTGCTTGTGCCAAATATGGAATAATGCTAAACAATTTGCTCGTTCACCTTTAATACGATTTAACAATAATCTAGGGAGAAAATATCTAAATATCTGCACAAAAACAAAGAGAAGAAACTATGGCACCAAATTTGGAAAAATATTATAAAGTTGACATATAAAAAAATATCAGTAATCTCGAGAAATTTAACCGGTGTCAACGAAATGAAACCGGCTCATAACAGGAATAACTTTAAAAGTTACAATATTTGTACATCTAGTTTCTGCAAGTACTAAGATTTATTTCGTGGGTATAATGGGTATATTCGTTGAACACAGCGTCAGTACAGTTGAAGTACAGGTTTGTACATCTATTGTTTTACAAGTACTAACATTTATTTCGTTTGTATAACGGTTATATTCATTGAACACAGCGTCAGTACAGTTGAAGTACAGGTTTGTACATCTATTGTTTTGGAGTGACGGGTGTTGAGAGAGATGTGCGCGGGCACGTATTTAGTATCTTTATTTATTGTTTAAAGTAAATTTGATTGATGTGTGTTTGTTAATGTGATTTATATGTATATGTATTGTATATGTATATGTTTTATTGGTTGTACGTCGTAGACTGGTAATGATTGGGGGTATGTTCGGTAATCTGGTTCAATCAAGTCCTGTTATTAAAGATACATGTTGATTGATAGCACAGCCGGATGAACTTCAAGAACGAGACGGGAGATGGAGATGTCACCGTATTCCTGCCACAGTTAATAACAGCTACAAGGAGAATCGTAATGCCCTAGAAGCAAGAGGTAATTGTGCAGTAATTGTGTCGTGTTTTCAAGTCAATAAAAACCTCGTAAGTTCGCCAGAGGCTCGTCATCATTCATGAAGAAAAAGTAGAGACAACGACTCGATACGTTCACCCGAATGGCGATCTGGAATGACCTTCATGCAGCTTTTGAAATGAACTTAACCCTCTACCGCCGTATTTCACTCTCATGGAACAAACTTACAACTTAAATTATACGTAAACTATTGAGTGTAGCAACCTGAGGACGTTTGTACGCAACAGAGAACATTTTAAAGTTGTCGTACGTGGCAGCAAATTATACGTAAACTATTGAGTGTAGCAACCTGAGGACGTTTGTACGCAACAGAGAACATTTTAAAGTTGTCGTACGTGGCGGCACCCATCAGTGCAAGTCATTTTGCGCTCATTAGAACGGATTCTTTTTCGGAAGAAGGCTTGTGACAATATTGCTCCGGTTACTCGTGCCAGGCGGTAGAGGGTTACAAGCAGTCTTAAAAAATTGGTAATGAAAACAGGTAATGTTCTTCACATCAGCTGGTTACGACTAACCGATAATTTTATTTTCAAAGTTTCGAAAATAATGGCTTAGTTTAAAAGCGTGGATCAACATTTGAAATAACGCTAACCGTTAAGTAAACGCTGCAAAATTGCATAAAAACGTTTTAAATTAACCCCTAGAATCACACTGTTCACATCCGTGGCAGGAATTTCTTAACACAAGCGAAAGACCATTAATTTTAGTCAGATGATGGAAAAAATAGATGACTAATGCGGTTAATAAATCTTGATATCATTTTTATCTTGTACAATCGTAAGAAAAATTGAAAAATTAATTTAGCAAAGATTTGACAATGATGAAACAAAATTATTTTGATTACATCTAAATAAGTAGATCATCCACAACTAATGCTTACGTCAAAAAAAAAAAAATAATAAAATACGTTAAATTCGCAAAATAGAAAGAAATTCCATCAGCTTTCCTCAGAAACCAGATTATGCTTCCTTCGCACAAATGCCAGGATAGGCCTACTCATCATCGAATAACAGTGACATGAGCATGTAAGTCGTCTACTGAAATTCTTGTTGATAGCTCTATACAAGCTATCAACACTCAACGTTTGACATTTTAAATAGCGTTTAATATTCAACACAGTGAACTACCATAGCTAAGACGATTCCGTACGCATTTTAAACGATACATTTTGTCAAATGAGATTATGAAACATCATTAGAAACATCAACGAAGTCAATAAAATAGTGTTGTAACTTTAATCGCAGTTTATATTAATTCAAGTATGTTCATTTGACGAAATTAAAATATCAATGGAGACATGCTGGCAATTTCGAAAATTGAACTCCGTACGTGATAAGAATAATCGTGGAATTTCATAATGAAATTATATTACACACACATACAAAAACTTCCACAAAACGTCGTCTTGCTTAATGGAGAAAACGTGTTTGGAATCAGAATAATCATGGAATTTCATAATGAAATTATATTAGACGCACATATAAAAAATTCCACAAAACGTCGTCTTGCTTAATGGAGAAAATGTGTTTGGAATCAAGGACCACTTCCCACACACAGCGTCGCTTTCCCAGGCGTCGAACATAATTATTCATGAAAGTAGTAAATAATAGCATAGTGGTTGGACAAGGCAGCCGGGCTCGCACGGCGTTTTCATTACAGGAATTACAGTGAGTAAATCATTTCAAAAGTTACATTGTTTAAAATTGTGACACGCAGTTAAATGTTGTTGTGTTTAGGGTTGAGTGTAATTTGTCGGACTTTCAGACAGACGTCCAAAAATACAAAATATTACGTTACTAGGAATAGAAAGTTATTACTTCAATATTGAAAACGCTTTTAGAAGGGGTATTTGAAACCTGATAAATTAAAATTAAATTAATAATAGTTATAAGATCGGATATCAAGGATTTAAGATCTTAAAAAGAGTACGTAATATTTAATCGAGCAGTCGCATATATGTCCTCATGGGCGGTAAAATGGAAACGGTAAACACATACCGTATAACGGTAATTTTCATTTCAAATGCCCGCAAGGTTAGACTAAAGCGGATGTACGATGAAGTTAATTGTTCGGTTTGCTCAGAACCGGCGTGCAGAAGCGGTACAGCACCGACAGCAACCGGCATGGCTTCCGTCCAGCATGGCAATGATCAACAACAGGTTTGAACAACAGGAGGCAATGATATAAATGATGCATGTGCTTCATTATAATTAACATAATAGAGGCACGATACAGGAGGTAATACCAGGAAAATTACATGTTTGTGAAAATATTGGAATTTGATAATTTCTAATAGATTCTTTCTGTATTTCCTTCAAAATTTCAAAAGGGAAATTGGTCCAAGAGTCCTTTCGTATCTTGGGCGCAAAAAAAACGCTTTTAAAAAATTTGATTGAACACTTTCGAAAAGTTACAATGTAACGAAAAAATGAATTAATTGTCATTCAGTGCGAGAAATTAGAGCAATTTTTCGATACATTATTTTTATCGCAGTTTTTGCCACCGCGAATTGCTAACGCGTTCCATTTGTTCACACAAGTAAACAGGAGCTGTGGAGGTGCCAAGGTGCGAGTCTCGAATCTTTCAAATTAAGCCTATCTTGAGACAGGCTTAATGCCTGTCTCATTCATAGGCCTTTTCTAAATACTCTTCTCTCTGAATTGGAATTTGAAAATAATATTTACCATTTTAGAACACAACATGCAGTGCATGATTGGATTAGTCATTGGACTAAATTACATGATTGAATTCATTTCCTAGCCAATAAAATTTCAGACAATGTCATCCAATGTCAAAAAAATCAACCAATCAAGTTTCAAGAAATATAATTATGAGATTCAAACCGCCCAATTAAGCAACCACAAATGTGGCTAAAAACTTCAAAAAAACTTATGAAGCACGAGAAAACAAATAATACGTAAAGTTCGACTAAGGTTTGTGAAGGAGCCAATTACACCTGCACGAATTGATAATAAAAACGAGACTCCACTTATGAATTTCGTTAGTCACGAAACTTATGCCTTAAACCGGAGCCAAGCTCAGAGTCATGGACAGGGGCTAATTTTTAAGTGGAAATAATAATAGTTATTTTAAAAAATGAAAATAAACAAATCATCTGCTATAAAAAGAAGATTCAGCAGTTGGAGAAAATCTATCAGTGATGACAGCAGTATTAGCATTTCGACTGCCACAAAAATTTGTGTTACTTGAACACAACGTTGACAATACGCAATTGATCGTTGATAATATGCAAAAACAAACTACAACATCGATCATAATGTACACATGACTTTAATCCAACCAATTTTTGATGAAACGGACTGGCAGAAAACTGTCCAACTTGATCGCTTCTCTACTTTCGCGTGTCATTGTACTATCGACTCGAAGGTGAATTATATATTATTGTCAAGACTCTAGTACGTGTATTCTGGCGAAATTATATATAATTTCGGGTATTCAAGTTATATATAATTTTATAAATTATATATAAACTTATAATTATATAACACTGGGAAAACGGAAACTTGTTGTTATTATAATTTTTTTTTAATTACAGGAATTTATTTTGTGCACTACATAGAATACCAATAATTTCTTTATTAGACTAGCTGTCCTTGAGTAAAATGAAAGAGAGCATTTAATTTGTGTTAGATAAAGCCGTACGGTACCTTTAATTGGAATTCACTCTAATGAACAGCACGTGGAAAAATTAGTCAAAGAAGTATTGTCGTAGTCAATGGCGAATAAAATTCGAATCAGGTTATTTCACTATAAAATTGTGCTGCTGCAATGGAGAACCTTCAATGAAAACTTTCAAATCATCGCGCAATAATACGGAGGTCACTGGCATCCCCTTTTTATATTCTGACAAGATAAAAAAATGATATGTATATTCATACAAGTCGCGACCCAGAATTTAATAGAGAACTTCAGCCAACATGCATACAAATGAAATGTCAGATAAGGAAGCCTGTTATAGTAAAAAAGAATGCGTGGAAATTCCAGCCAACTTATCTTTTCTATGAAACTAAAGAGTTTAAAATCATATTTCGAATGAACTGTAGGGTTTGAACTAATTTGAGGTAAACTCGATTCATTGCTCAAAACCATACCACCGAAACAAATCAGCAAGTGATATTGAAACACCTCATTAATTATCATTTAAAAAATTTTACGAAAGTCGCAATCGTCTCGGCAAACACATACGTTGACGTGGCCATGATTAGAATAAGAAAACTTGCCATAGGCTTTAAATCGTACAGTAAAAAAATAGCAAATACAATTACCGAGTTCAAGACACCAAAGTTCAACCCATGAATTAGGAGTAAAAAGCTTTAGCGTAATAAATGCCGATAAGGCAATTCTTCGACATCGTAATTACGTTAGCGCTGTATTAGGAGTTGTGGCTGGCGGGGCAGATGGACGGACGGTGTTACTGAGCGCAGGATGTAGGATGGCCTGCGGGCATCGTGGCCTCCTGGCGTCAGTCCAATTAATGTCATATAAAGGAGCGCTCCTGTGCTGACCTAAACTGAACCACAGGCGTTCGTTGAATGAACCGCACGGCGACGCAGGCATCAACTGAACTGAAAAAAGGCATTCGTTGAATGAACAGCACGACGACGCAGGAATCAAACTTCACTTGTCTTCGCTCCAACCGCTCGTCTGGAAGCGTTGAAATCTGGCGACGAGCCGCTGGATGTAGTTGGTGCTGATCCATTAAACAGATCTACTGGAGAATAACATTTTCCATTGCTTCGTTCAAAATAATGACCGAATCACTGATCCTCATCCTTTTTGACCAAATCCCGATATTTTTTGCCTTGTGATTACACGCCTTAGGTTTCGCAAAGAAAATGCCGCAGACTTATCAACCAACATAGTAGACGACCGAACAAAAAATACCAAAAATAAAAACTATGAATATAATAATAGTAATATTAAATTTTGAAGACAAATAAGATTAAATTATTGAAGAAGGATTGTTTTTTAGAGAATTTTCTCATTTATGGACAAAATGCACTATTGTGCTCGCCAAATCCGTCCGTCTGTCCGTATCTTCGTCCGTGACTTCACGTTTTCGTCGACGAGAAAATGCGCTCTCTGTCACTCACTGCAGTGAGTACTGAGTTATATTTTTTCACCTTTCCTACACTGCGTGAGAGCGCGTGACCGGCATTCTCACTGTCTGTAACTTCGCCGAGCTTCCGTCGCGCCGCTACAGTTTGTTGCTCTCAACGGTCGACCACGCCGAGCGTTAGCGGCATGCTCCCTAATGGTGGCCTCAACACACGAACATTAGCGCATACTTTTACGGTGCTTCCTTTCTGCTCGAGAAACGCGCGATTCAACACACGTCAGTTGAGAGCGATTCAACATGCGTCGGTTCAGAGCGATTCAACACGCGTCGGTTCAGAGCGATTCAACACGCGTCGGTTCAGAGCGATTCAACATGCGTCGGTACAGAGCGATACAACACGCGTCGGTACAGAGCGATTCAACACGCGTCGGTACAGAGCGATTCAACACGCGTCGGTTCAGAGCGATTCAACACGCGTCGGTTTAGAGCGATTCAACACGCGTCGGTTCAGAGCGATACAACACGCGTCGGTTCAGAGCGGTTCAACACGCGTCGGTACAGAGCGATACAACACGCGTCGGTTGAGAAAGATTCAACACGCGTCGGTACATAGCGATCAAACACGCGTCGGTTCAGAACGATTCAACACGCGGCGGTTCAGAGCGATTCAACACGCGGCGGTTCAGAGCGATTCAACACGCGTTGGTACGGAGCGATTCAACACGCGTCGGTTCAGAGCGATTCAACACGCGTCTTGCATCAGCGTGCCCAAATGAGGGCTAATAGACGGAACACGTCCAACGTTACATCCGACGACGACTCGGAGACGGAGGACGACGAAGGCGGCGCATCAGCGTGACCGTGGACTGCGACGTCCTAAACTCATCATAAGGTCATAAGGTCATAAGGATGAATGATGCCATGAGCAGCCAGGCATACCACATGCAGTGAAAGCGAATTCTTTCATTGCCACATCGCGATATTAAGCCACAACGAACGTTAATAATGTCAGCTCATCACATACGACAAAGAAGATTACGGTAGTCTTGTATGATGCTATAAAATGTTTCAGTGTATAAAATTCAGCAGGAGATAGTTTCAAAATTAAGTTGTGAGTATAATTTATTCTTGTTGTAAGCAACTGAAAGTGAAAATGAATTGCAAACGGAGCACTGAGCAATTGATAATGGAAGCAAATTATAGTGGTTCAGCAATTGAAAAGTAAAATCAAAGTAATCAGAAAGTTTTAAAAAGTAAAATCAAATAATAATCTGATGAGTTATTCACTCGAATAGATGACATGCATGTTACGCTCGGTCAAGCGTGTGAGGTAATCGAAACAAAATAAATCGAAATAAAATAATAAACATAAATACTAAATAATAAACAAAATAAATAATAAACAAAAATAAATAATAAACAAAATAATCGAAACAAAATAAAATTGTTGGAGCACACAGATCCAGAAGGCGGCATGGCAGTGCCACCATGCATGAAGGGATCACGCTAATGACGTTTACCATTGTTCAAATTGGCAAATCATCAGAATAAAATGATAAAAATATCTCGTGAGTACACAGTGAAAGTGAAGGGAGCAAGATATTGTCAGACATGCTGTATGCTCGCCAGGACTGAACAAATGCCGATGAAGAACTAGTCTTGAATGCTTAAGCTTTTAGTTGTCATTGATCGAATACCTTGCAGTGCAGCAATCTTCTTCTTGTTTGAATAGCTTCAGTACTTAAGTCTATGAGGAATTTTATTTACATAATTATAGAGGACGAGACTGCTTTCATTTAGCCTGCCTGAGCTTTGAGACATTCTCAGCTGGATTCAGAAGAAATCGGTAACAGCTTTCATCCGCGAATTTTTTAAAAGCTGGAATTTGTCGAGGCACGAACTATAAAGGAGCTGATTTGGCGAGAGTAAATAATTCTTTCCAACTCGAAAAAATAAAAAAAAACTGATGTGCGATTAGAGTGATTCAAGCCACTACATAGTAAAGAATGGCAGCATGACAGTTTAATGGTAATTGTTTTTCCAGCAAATCCCGGCACCAAATAAATTCAGGAATGTGATCACAATACATCATTTGTGGGGAGTCAATGCATCAAAATTCGGTAACATTGATAGTCTTTCTCAAGTAACTCAATCACTGTAAATATTTACGTCTCTAAAAATTACACTGCATTCCAATGAATATGAAGAGATACTTTTGTGAATGTTACCGGGTATATTCTTTCATGTTAAATATTTTCCATAGAAATGGATCATTAACAGAATAGAAAGGGATTATTATTTTCTGAGTTAATAAACACCAGAAGCAATAATAATAAAAGTGATAACTCCACAGTCACTACCATAGGCTTTCCATTTCTACGGGCTTGCTACTGCAAGGATCGGCGGATATCTATAATATGAAAACACCATAGATATTCCCATGGGTAGATAGATATAAAAATACCATAAAATTTTTAATAGACCAATACACAGTCCAAGCTTCACATGGATACCAGATTCCGTGGAAACAAATTGCAGGTATTTACAGATGAGTGGTTACGGGCTTGTTCAGTGCGCCGAAATCGAACTTATTTCGCGGGCTAAGCCCGCGAAATTGAACAAGAAAGCTTAATGTTACAACCCGCCTTCGCGCCGAAGGTGAGGTTTTCTTTTCGGTTAAGTCAGGTAAAACCCAAGGTAGGCACTTTTGGCTCAGAACTCGTGATTTACTATATAGGCGCATCCTGACTGCTGAACGAACACCCCGCTTATGCCGTAAGCTAGAGAAGTGTATCCTATAGCATCAAATTGCTGAACGAACACCCCGCTTATGCCGTAAGGTGAAGAAGTGTATCCGTATCTCCTCCAGCGATCAAAACAGCGGTCAATATTACACTGCGGTGTTCACTGGCTGGCGGTCAGCCCCGGGGTGAGTTTGGAAATAATGTGCAGGTATCCTGAGCTTGCTCTCTCTAGGCCTAACAAAGTATAACGAACACAATGCCAGCCATGATCCTCCTCCATGGAACAACACACCTATTGGTTCATCACAACATGACGTCTTCAACGCAGTGTGCTGTATAGTTTTTAGTCCCTGACGATTCCCAGGTTATGAGCAAGTAAAATTATGAGAAGATCCTTCATTTTTTTAGCTTCTGAGTTGGAAGTTACTCAAAAAGTAACTAATTTAAAGTAACTTCCTGTTTAAATATCTGCTTTAATAAACTGAAACTAAAGATTTCAGACAAATAATAATTTGTTGCTTGATAGCTTGGCCAGACATTAGACAAATACTTTGTCGTGATTCTCTTTATACTGCTATCGAAAACATCATGGATGTTGCGTAAGAAATCAACCTATTAAGAGCGACGCCAGTGGAATTTTCTTATCTAACTAGAATAAACAACACAAATTCATGGAAACAGCAGAAGACTCCAACAGCGCGCAGTAAATATATCACAAATTAATTAAATTGTTGTAGACAACATGAACGAACAGGAATTTAGGTAAACAAACACACAAAAACGTAATGAAATGAACTTAGACGGCCCACATGCAAAACGTTCGAAAATCATATAAATACCGGTGCATTCCTACCAACTGTCACATATATTTATCCAGAAACCCCATAAAAACATCTCACCATTATAAGGCAACAAGTCATATAGAAATGCAGCAAGGAAAAGGCAATGACTACGTCAAAATGAAACAAAAAAAAAAAATATTCACAATGAAGTCTCAGATGCCAGGTCGTTTCACCAATGTTAAGCAAAATACCTACACATCATCATGAATCGTAGCATGGAAAACATGGAAAAGGCAATTACTACGTCAAAATGAAACAAAAAAAATATTCACAATAAAGTCTCAGATGCCAGGTCGCTTCACCAATGTTAAGCAAAATACCTACCTATACATCATCATGAATCGCAGGCTAGAAAACGTGGAAAAGGCAATTACTACGTCAAAATGAAACAAAAAATTTGTTCACAATAAAGTCTCATATGCCAGGTCGCTTCACCAATGTTATGCAAAATACCTACACAATGTACACATCATGAATCGCAGGCTAGAATAGATATCTGAGGTACACAGACATCATGAAAACAAAACCCACTACGTGGAAACTTTTTTCACTGTAAAAAATTGGCTCTACAGAATGAGACGTCACTTTTAACGAGCCCGTCATGTAAGCCCATCACGTATACAAGAAGAGAAAGTATGTAACTGCGACAGCAAATATGGACACGCATTGTTATTGACTAGTTGGCTATCGGAAACAATCGCCTCAAGGATTTAGTATCATAAGAATAGATAATAAACTGTCAGAGTTATGGGTTTGAAGTGGAATTTGCGAAAAGTATTGGAAGAATTATAAAGGCAAAACTATTATTATTATAAAAATAATTGGCATTACAAATTATTACATATTATGAAATTACGGTATTATAATTACACTAAAAGAATTACGAAGGATCATTTCCCTAGAACAAAATCTCAATAATATTCGATAATAAAATTTTCATATACTTCTGTAAAAACTTCAAAAATAATTTTAATTAACCTATTATTAAACACAAATCAATGAAAATAATCGAACACAAAGAAATACATTCCTGACAATAGAAATGCATAAGAACGTTACGAAATCCAGAAAGAATTTCCAACGAATAATAGAGTATGCAACTCTATTGTCGCCATGAAAATATCAACAAAGCAAGTAAATGCCTTCGTTAAGATTTATTTTTTCAAACTGCATTCAAATGTGGTGGTTAAATTGTTTAATAACAAGAGGTTGCGATGTACGGAGAAAAAACTGCATGAGAGTGTGGCGAAATTTTTTTAAGTTTAAATTTAATTATAGTTACCCAATTCCCAATTGAAAATTGATATCACTCGTTATGAATACGACTTACGGTACATGGGTAGAACGCCAAATATTATCTCCAAAAATAGCTGGTCTCTTTAGCTCTAGCAAATCCCTGAAATATTCACAGCGTGAACTTTGTTATGAGAATATATTTATCTCATCGTATGTCATTCTACATAACGATATGCAAATCATCGTTCCAGCGGTAACATTGTTCACATGTCATCGATCACCTTCAAGCCGAACTTGGCGAGATCAATTTAATTGGCGAGATCTCACGTACTCACACCGTTCAGGATTAAATAAAATACATACAAAATACGAATAAAAGGGAGTTGGTGAAATTATCATTCTCTTAGATCAGATTTTTTGAGCTTGGTGAGAGTTAATTTAATTCACTCGAATTCAGATTTATAAAAAAAATGTTAAAGAATAGTAATGTTTTTATTTAATTATTAATGTTATAGGTACTTTTTATACCTGCTTCATTTAATTACGATCATCCATGCTCAATAGCTCAATGGCCGTCAAAAAGTAGCCCTGAAACTTGTCAAAGTTATAACGCACATAAAGATCAAATAAATGTCATTAAGTTAAAACAACACTTTCCACATAACTGGACTGGATAGAAACTTTATAAAACTAGCGCCCAAGTTAACTTGACACCAGTCAAGTTGACTAGTGTCAACGGCACAGTCGGCAAAGATACAAAGGAGGCAAGTGTTATGAACGATCTTTGACACTCAGAACAGCTGTTGAGCAACACATCAAAATGAAGCAGGCTCATTCATGGCCCTGACTTCATTCACAACGCACGGCCCCAGATTTGACGGGTCGTAATTCTTATTCGCGATACGCGCAAGAAGCCCAAGCACGCGACCCCAATCTTACAGCGCCTAATACGGGGCGATATGTTGAGCAAAACTCTGCTAAAAAATTAATGTGATAGAGTTCTTGAAGTGTGTCAGTGACTCCAACTGATGAAACAAACACAAGGTAAAATTAATTTAAATATTGTTATTGAATCTGTGGACAAAACAGTTTATAAGGTCAAGCGTCTCTAATTGAAAATTAACTCACTATAGTTTGCGCAGAGAAATCGCAGACCACATTTTGCAAAGACCACAAAGTTTACAATCATTTTCATTTCCATTAATCAACCGTCAACGAGGTGTAGTGCAGATCGAACGCATCACGCGAAGAAGATATCTGAGATCTTACGTTTACGACCAGCAGAATAAGCTCATGGCAGAGTGAACCCACCAGGCAAACTACGTTAAAACAACGTTTAATCAACGCTTATTCAACGTCGTTTGTCTGGCGGGAAGCAACACGTCGGTTGGACGCCCGACACCGCATAGCTCGCGTATGCAGGCAGGTAGCTGTAGCGTATACCGCAGTCGTCTAAATCGGTAATAAGCTTCATTAAGCTCCATTACGGGACCGGAAATGAAGGCTTGTTATTATCAACCAAGACAGTAGCCGATTCGTACCGTCGCCTCCGTACCTGAAGTAATTTTTCGATTTAGAGCTCCTACAGAAACGTGAAATATTCATTACAGATACATTAATATAATCTCGAACCAAATTTTAAAATAGACGCCTTGCAAAAAATATACAGTAGTACAGCAATGCTGATGCATAACATGACCGTTATATTTATACGTACTGTCACGTTGTATGGGAGTACGATTGGCTGATCATAGACCTGAAGGCATCGGCGATACTCAATTCACTCTTTATCCGAGCGTACGATCGAGCAAGCTTTGATCGTTAACTATGTCTGAATGATGGTCTCACATTAGTACTTGATACCTAACAAGATGCGCTGATATCGCGTGCACTTTAGCATTTCGGAGATACAGGATATATCGAGTGACCATCAAACAAACGTACCTTTCACTCTTTATTTTTTATTTACGAAGCAAAAAATAATAATAATAATAATAATAATAATAATAATAAAATGCAATAAAAAGTTGAGTGGCACAGATTAAGTACACGAATCCAATTCATTATCGAGATTAAAAATTGGATTTAAAAATTGTAATAAAGTGCAAGTTGGTAATGAGCTAATTAAGTGAACTGGGAAATTGCGCTCGACATTCAGACTCTTTCTAGTAGCGTAATTAAATAAAAAGTGTGTACATTGTTCATACTTTATAGTGTAGTTAAGAAAAGTATTGTTGTGCAAAAATATTTTGTTTAGATTAGTATAGCGAAATTTCTCAAATGAATTTGAAAATAAAGTAATTTAAAAAACTATCCGCAGGATGAATCAATACATGAAATATAGTTCAAGAGGTTTTATTCACTATGGCAAACACTTTAACACTTCACTTCAACGGTTTCAAATCATGTCATCATTGTTATATCGTAAAATCGTTCACATTACATACTACTTGGGATATAGCACATGAACGCTTTCCAATCCAGTTCACATAACCGTATTACATCAGAAATTATTGTAACATTTTTAACGTTATGTATATATAATACTAATAAATTGAACATTCAATGTTTGGATAACATTCAGAACCTTACAAGCCGAATTGCTCAAATTTTTTGTTCAATGAATTCGTCGTCAGTCAGTCATGCAGAAGTGTAAATAATCATGAATAAGCTTCTGTCCCTACATGTGAAAATTTCTCAAATGAAACACTTATTATTGACATGAATATATAAAGACTTCTTACTTTAAGCGTTCAGGAAATGATACCATTTATGACTCTTGGATTGCTAATAAGTGTTGAAATCGAAAAAAAATCCCGTTCTCTTTGCCATTTAAATCGAAGATGAAATTTCTACTGCAGATTGCGATGTCCCAAATTTAGGTAGCGCAGCCCAGCTTATCTGCCTGGTATGCACACTTATAATTTTATGCGATATCAGTAATAATTGGTAGCTGACGGCGCATTCTCCTCTAGAATAATGAAAGCGTTTTAAATTGAAGGAGATACGTGCATGAAGGTTAATATGATACTATTGATAATTATTTGGGTAAGATGAGGCATAGTAATAGCATACCAAAATTATAAATACGATTACGTGTGTTCACGTTCTAAGAACAGAACCACAATCATCTGCAAATAATCATTGAAATGTTTTGCTTTCTACGGTCTATAAAAAAAAATTTAGCGAACAAGTCGCTATATAGTCAGATGGGGTAAGACAGGACCGAAATCACTAACAAGCCTGTAGCATCTATACCATGAATAACTAAAAAACCTTAAACCTATCACAAGGTGTAGTTATGCAATGGGCTTCTAAGCTACAACTCAGATGTTTTGCATCTAACACAGTTTTCTGTACAGATTAAAAAAAGTGAGCTGGTCCTATCTTACCCCACTGGGGTAAGATGGGACCAGGCATGGGGTAAGACAGGACCGACTGGCAATTCTTATGTTACAAGGTTTTTAATAAAAGTACAAATCTGATATTCAATATTATCCATCTAGAAACACATTATTTGATTAATCAACCACTTGTTACTGTTTTGTGTTGCAGGAAGTCAACTCTAATATCAGTCACATTGAAGTTTTTGTCACGAGAAAACTTTGTAAAGCATAGTAATAGTGGGTTGGCTTTGGTTCATTGTAGAGCACTGCTAAATGCTTCATGTATATTCCATTAGTGTCATTGTCTGAAAAATTTATCAAATTGGTAATAAAACCAATGGATAATAACTTGAGTATCAGACATCATGTGTTTTCTTGCTAACTGCATTTGTGGTGCACTTCTTCAAACATAGCTCATGCCCTGTCACAGAGTTGTGATCATAATTATTTTTCATGTTTCACGCAGTGATTTTTCCCCCAGCCAATCTTGCGCATAGTTCTGCAGCTCACTAATTGGAAGAGACATCCCTATTTTCTATATCCCTTCGATGCAATTAAAATGGTGCACTAAATTTCTCTAATTAAAAAAGCTAACAAGTTATAATGAAGTTTGAGCAAAAGATAAAAATTTTGACCAAAACACTCCATGTACTACACAATAATATATCCATTTAAAAACTATTTTTGATAAACTGTAGGGTAATAGAGGACCATTTGTGGGGTAAGACAGGATCATTTGTGGGGTAAGACAGGACCATTTATGGGGTAAGATAGGACCACTTGTGGGGTAAAACAGGATCATTTAGTGGTCCTGTCTTACCCCATGTCCGGTCCTTTTTTACCCCATTTTAGAATAGTTGACAGGCAGTGATGGTAGCAGGTAGGAATGCCTGGTATGTCTCAAAAGTTGCTTATTACTTGAGGTTACCTGCCTACATCCACAAACCTGGCCAAAAAATTTTTTGTCATTAGACAGAGCTTATTTCCCAAACAGGGTTAACTATTTTGTGACCCTTCTTTACATAGGTTTTCTTTGAAAATTAGCCAGAAATTCATTATTTGCAGAAGAGGGTTGCCACAAACACTGAAATGACAGGCAATGATTGCTCTAACATATTCTTTTGTCAAATTAAATTCAGTGTAATTAGAATGCATGCCATAGGCCGGTCCTTTCTTACCCCATGAAGGCTGCGATCCTGTCTTACCCCATTTGACTATACATAATTTTGATATTCCAGCTGAATAAAATCCAAAATAGGTCAAACATTCCTGCGTTAAAGTTACCGCAGAGACCGAAGTAAATTTCATTCAAAGAATAATTTTTTACTCTAAATGTATTCATACTTGATTTCATACTTTATTATGAAGCTATGAACTATATTAGTATACGGTATATCTTAATATATCTCGGTTTAATTGTTCTCAACATTTGGTGCTAACATCTTCTCATACAAATTTTTTAGCATCGAATAGTTTCAAGAACGCATGCAAATTTTGTAGGTGGGGTGCACAAGGTAACTGCGGCAGTGATGCAGGCAGGCAGGCAGGCAGGCAGGCAGGCAGGCAGGCAGGCAGGCAGGCAGGCAGGCAGGCAGGCAGGCAGGCAGGCAGGCAGGGAGGGTCAATGTATATCACACGCAATGAGGCATCGCACCCGTCGGCCGTGAACTAAATACCGTTGCGCTCCGAGAGCTCAACACTCCAGCACCGCTCGTAGGAATATCATTGTCCGGTAAGAAGATCCGTAAGAATAACAAGATACTTTAGGAAGATACCATACGTAAGAACTCGTGATAAGGTAAGAAGATCCGTAAGAATATCGTAGTCCGGTAAGAACATTCGTAAGATTATCGTAGTCCGGTAAGAAGATACGCAAGAATATCGTAGTCCGGTAGGAAGATACGTAAGAATATCGAATTTCTGGCCGATATTAGAATATTAGAAATAACGAACAACCTCCCGAGCTACCGTACGCTAATGGGTTTTATAACAATATTAACAACAATTTCATAATATAGGTACACCTGAAAAATAATTTATTTACAAAATAAATACCGTATACTTGTACAACAACATACCATGACTGAGCATTTCTGCACCCGATTACTTAACTAAACATAGATTATTAAAAAATTCGCATGGCATCTGTGAGTATTTCAAACAGAACGCCGCTAAAATGTACAAAAAAGTTTATTGATGGTTTATAGTACACGCCGCAAGTTCCTAAAACGTCAAGTGTCGCAAATCACAAGCAAGAATGCAAAATAGGCTTCGTCATTCACTATATCTTAACCCTTTACCGCCGTATGTAACTCTCCGGGAACATAACTTTCAACTTAAATTATACGTAAACTATTGAGTCTAGCAACCTGAGGACGTTTGTACGCAACCGAGAACAGTTTAAAGTTGTCGTACGTGGCGGCAAATTATACGTAAACTATTGAGTGTATCAACCTGAGGACGTTTGTACGCAACAGAGAACATTTTAAAGTTGTACGTGGCGGCAACCATCAGTGCAAGTTATTTTGCGCTCACTAGCAACGTATATTTTTTGGGAAGTAGATTTATGACAATATTGCTCCGGTAACTCGTGTCAGGCGGTAGAGGGTTAAATCGTATTCGTAGGTATGGAATTGATTGTCATTAACGTATCATTTTTGTGAAGTAGGCTTGTGACAATATTGCTCCGATTCCTCGTGTCAGACGGTAGAGGGTCAAGTCCAACGTACGAGAGACGCGACGCATCAGCAGACAGGAGATTGGGTGAGTGGTGCTTGTCGCCCTAGACAGCGCGGCGACTAGGCGATAAGGTTTAAAAGCACTGCCTTGAACTTAACAAATACAAGACCAATGGTGGCTAAATATTACTCCGCCTAGTCGAATAAGCCAATGAAATCCAACTAGGACCAGCGACTATCATCAGTGCATAGCCATCGCTAGAGCTTGACAAAGCAAGATGAATTTGAATTAGACACTGAGATATAAAGGGCCTTGAATTTGAATTAGACACTGAGATATAATAAACGACTTATGTGTCAGCGGCACAGATGGCAAACATTAGCACTTGAAGCGCGTGGCGCGAAGGCTGAGTGCGGAAATGATCTTATCTCGTCCGAACTGTAGGTCTTAATGCGCATGAGTCATACACCTTTGATTTGCCTTATCTATTTGAAAAATATTCACTAAAATTTACTGCAAGAGAAACAAAACAATAAACAATCATCCATATGTACATCGTTTAGCTTTACATGATAGAATTTTAAAATTGGAATTTCATTTTTTCTTCAAAAAACTTATTAAAATCCGACCAAAAATGATTATAAAAAATTTGAGTTAAGGGTAGAAAAGAAATAAATATGTGATGAATTCCCATCAACATTCTTGATACCAACGTTAAGCAGGATTCCGTATATGTGTAATGTAATAAAATGTCAAATTTCGTTGTTGAGACCAACGTTATAGGAGACCAACGCAGGATTATATGTGTAAAGTAATTAAATGTCAAATTTGTTGAGTTCAAATACGCCTACACATGAAGCATCGTCGCGCCTAGTCATGATCAGCACTTCACGCACACACGATGTCTGGGCATCACCAACGCAAGATCTATGCAATCCAATGGCTGCACCCTTCCTTCCCTACCCTCATGCAATGGTAGGCTGATGACGTAGCAGTTTGATGGCAATGAACGCAGAAGACGTACGAACTTCATGGCATGTAAAAATGGCGACGGTGCAATTTAATGGAAAACTGGAAACGTACGAACTTGATGGCATGTAAAGTTGGTGACGTTGCAATTTAATGGAAAACTGGAAACGTACGAACTTGATGGCATGTAAAGTTGGCGACGTTGCAATTTAATGGGAAACTAGAAACGTACGAATTTGATGGCATGAAAAGCTAGTGACATACCGTAGCTGTATGATGGCATAGTAAACTAGAGAAGAATGGATTTGATTCAATGAAAAGATAGTGATGCAGCAAGTTATTGACATGGCCAGCTAGCAACGTTGTTATTTGGGTGCTTTAAAAGCTGGTGACGTAGCAATTTGTAGACATGGTGACGGAAGACTCTACCTACTGGCAATGCAAGCTGGTATAAGTGGCAGGGGACTTAGCAGGTTGGTAGCATAGCATGCGTGGTTACATACAAGCTCGTAACACAAAAACTGGTGGCATATGGTGAGTGAATGAATTATTGTTCAACAGTCACATCTAGCTGCACAGCACTAAATTCACTTGATGACACGATTGACATCTTTCTAATCTAAAGGCAATGAACGAGTAATTACGTCAGTTACTAATGAAACCTCAAGTATGAAAAGACATTCATTATTTACTGCAGCTGAAGAGGATTGAACTAGTTTACTGCTTAACCAAGATAGAAACTACTCAACAACAAGAACATGAATCCGAAATGAAAAAAAGGCGACCACAAATAAACGAACGAGGTCGCTTCACTGAATCTTACGTTTTCAAAAAATTTACTTCGTCGTACTTCGCACTCTTTTGTAACATTTGTTTGTTTGAAATGGTTCAGCACATAATTGCATGGGCACTTTCTTTACTGCATGGTGACAGAGTGAACAAAGCTCTACTCAATCTAGCCTTGTTTTAGGATGCTAAGAAACCTTGCGAGTTTGGCAACGTCTGGTTAATAAAAAAAAAGAGCACGGAAAGTGAATTTTCGGTGATTGTTCCTCGAAATCCCGAAATCATTATAAGCGAGACAGTTGATCTCCAGGAATGAAGCAGAATGAACATTTCCGCTGTGAACACTGCACCGCTCAAGTGCAGTCACGAGTTCATTCAGTTATGATATGTCTGCGGCAGCTTCGATTATTCACTGACCGATGCGTAAAGGTTAGAAGGCAGTGTGGTCGCGGAGGCTGTGTGTAATTAGAAGTGAGTTTAGCTGTGTGAGTTAGCTGTGTGTAGTTAGAAGTGAGTTAGCTGTGTGAGTTAGCTGTGTGTAGTTAGAAGTGTTAGAAGTGAGTTAGCTGTGTGAGTTAGCTGTGTGAGTTAGCTGTGTGTAGTTAGAAGTGAGTTAGCTGTGTGAGTTAGCTGTGTGTAGTTAGAGCTGTGGAGTGACCATAACTGCTTCACCTCGCCGACCCAATAGACCATTACGAACTCAAGTAGAGGAGGTCAAGCCTCAAGCTGGTAAGGTCAAGCTTATTAGAGGAATGGCGCTTTGTCTGATAAATACAACAAGTGATTTTATGATGCGACGTAAATAAGAAGAATGAACTATAATAAGGTACACATAAGAAAAAAATAGCCCTTTTCGCACGATGAGCTACAAATTTGTCTGCATTTAAATTTAAAGTGTTAAATTTAGGTTTTTATAGTGTGTAGATTGAATACGCAGTGAAGAAAACAATTAATGAACAAATATTAAAAAATTATTAAACATACGTCCACGATGAGCTAAAAATTTGTTTGCATTTAGATCTAACTTGTTAAATTTATTTTTTTTTTAAGTAAGTAGATTGACTTCGCAGTAAAGAAAACAATTAATGAACAAATACTAAAAAAAATTATTTAACATACGTCCATCCACTAGTGCGAACATCTCAACAAAGTCATCTTGCTGCATGACACACATCTCGTGTAATGCAATTCAAGACGTCGACGAAGCGACGAGTTCAGCCAGCGGTTATACCACGTCATGTCTGGCCCAAACTCGCGTCTCGCAAAATCTCCGAAAATGCAGGGCCATTGCATCAACAAAGATACGCGCCAGAACAAAGGAAGCGAAAGTGAGGTGAAAATTTGCGCTTGGCACCGATCTTGACGTCTGTACATCACGCTGATTTTAGGCCTAGAGGTTAGAAACGCGAGAGAGATATTCATACGAAATCATCAAAGATGACGCCGCGCTGTTGATCGCGAATGAGGTAGTCAAAGTAACGGACTTTGTGAAATTTGCGAATTGATAATGGAAACTGAATTTTTGTCAAGATAAAAAGCCCTGAAAAGTGCCTATTGCATAAAATGTTGCATCATCATTAATATTCTGAACTGTTGTCTCCAAAAATTATTCATGTAAAAACGAAACCAAGCGAAAAACATAGGATCCATTCAAAAAAAATATAGCCAATCGGCGATGAAATTTAATGTAATGTAACACATTCGCACCGGCAAAATTTGCCACCTAGTATCCATTTCTCAGGATTTAAACACAAACAATTTAGTGACACACATAATCGAATCAAAGTCTATGGATACGGTAACTGACAAACTTACGACCAATAAAAATTGTCTGAAATGCACTATAGAAAACCCAATCTGAACTCACACTGATCATGTTTTTCTCAGCTAAATAAATGAATAAATGGCTGCAAGGAAGATAACTTGCCATATGGGAAACACAAGCCATCACACAAATAATGAAGCATTAGATCTTATGTTCATTTTTTACTCAGGAAATTTTTCAACAAATTTCTTAAAATTTTTTGAAACTCAGAAGTCAAAAAATAAAAAACTCAACTTTAAGTTTAAGCAAGCTCGACGATCAAATGAGCACAACAACGCGGTATCGACGCAAATAACCTCTGACCTGCACAAGCGTGAAGCAAGCTCTCATAAAGCGTTGGCTGAACAGCCCAATTCACAATACACAGCAAGTGCATGACTGCAATAACTACTGATTGGTCAGAGCCTTTCTCTTGCTCGAAGACAACAGCGCTCAGCTACGAGTAAGCTCGTGTGAATGCAGCAAGTCAACGTCAAGAAACGCGTTTTTTAAACGTCAACGCTAGTTTTTATGCAAGGGTTTTCCTACCAAATCAACGCTGGCATCAAAGCTAAGCTTCCTTCAAAATCAACGCTGAAATCAATGCAAACATTTCCTTCAAAATCAACGCTAGCATCAATGTTAAATTTTATTCATAACCAACGCTAAAATCAATGCAAACGTTTCTATCGAAATCGACTCTGGAGGCATCAATGTAAATGTTTCCTTCAAAATTAACGACAACCAACAATGGCATTTGTCAAAACGTTCGATGGGAAAACACATTATTGGCTGGCGGGCAGACGATTTATCTGTTTATTTAGGAACGCATGTATGGTTTTCCTGTTGTTCCATTTATTAATGACAGGATTCAAGCGAGAAATCAAGATATGCCATCAAGATTTTAAATATATTGTAATTAATACATGAGTAATCTGAATTTACAACTCTATGCAGCTAAGACGTAGAGTAAGTAAATCTTTCATAATTTTTCAAAAACAAAAAATATTCACACAGATATATACAGATCACGAGATCGAGGAAACAATCTGCAATTTAAAAAAAATGATGCCTGAAAGCGCACAGTTTTAGAAAAGAGCGTTCTTTAATTGGATAAAAATACTGGATAAAAAATAAAATTGGATAAAAGTAATGAAAATGCCACTTAAACGTATGTTTATTTGGCTTGTAAGCAAATTTTAAATTTAAAAGTGAATGAAGAACCCCAGTCAAAAAGGCGACAGCACAAAGCTAATGCAGATACCGTCTTGAAAGACAAAGATAAAAACGTCAATAAATTGTAATTTAAACATTTCTAGATTGCTGTAACCTCTGCAGAGGCAGAGTGGAAGGCTGGAAGACATGATTAAACACTCGTATGTACTCAAAGATCATTGTAAATGCAAGGAAGTGCAGTGAAGTGTGACCTGAAATTGCCGATTCGAAAGCCAAGCAAGAGCGGACACCGTGACACGTGTGTTTGAAGGAAGCCTTCCTGAAGGCCTCTCGAGTTTAGAGTGAGGACTCAACAGTGATCAAGAGTTGAACATTTTTAACTTCTATCGCAAGTCTTCACACGATCGCGCTACTAAAGAACGTTTTCAGAAAATGACAACGTCCAAGGATAACATTTAAAATTAAATAATCTAAAATTCAGAATTACAATGTGAGCAATTTAGAGCTTCCACATCCTACATTTGCCCATTAAAAATTGCTAGATTAGCATTGGAATTTAGTGGCTAAATTTGACATATTTTTTGAAAAGTAGCCTATAATAAGTATTAAGTAGGGAATAAATTCGTAATTTGTACTCATAAAATTATATCGAACAAATTTGATTCTCAAGATTCTTGCATTTTCTATATCCGAATCGTTTTTTGAAATTTCTGGATGTCTCCGAAATATGAATGGATGTATAGATGAAGGAAAAAAAAAGCAAAAATACAATATTCCGATACTTGGATAGTACGTACTGCAAAAGATATGATGTGCCTAAATGGCAAAAGAACAAATTGCACTTCGTCAAATGAATTGACATTAATAGGCACAACTGCAGGAACATACCTACCTACTTATCAAATCCAGCACTTTATTAGTTAATAATAAATACACGAGGTTGAAGAAGTGAAGTACTTGCACCAAACGTCAAATAATATTTGTTCGCAACATTGTTCTTCTACGTTAATAAAAATAAAATGTAATTCGCTGTTAGGATTCGGGATGCCGATAGATGACACGTGTCCCAAAGTATAAATTCTTAAGAGGAACTTTCACACCGAACCTAATTTTCTGTCTAAAAAAAAAATTACACCAAAAATATTTAACACTAATGAACAATGTCTGACCTGACTCAAATGCTGCGAGTGCAGCAGTGACAGAATAAGTAAGGTTACGAGACGAGTTCTCCTAAGCCGGTTAAGCAGTGTCTTACTCAAGAGCTCGGAAGTAATTACTGTAAATAAGTACCCGGCCGCTGGACGGTGACAGTAAGTGATAATGTCTTCTGTTCATTACTGCGGCAGTGAAAGCAAGATCTCCAGCCAAGAAACAATTCCAGCAGTCGGTCGTTCATAACGCTTGCGAAGAGTCTGGCCGCTCGGCATCCCGAAGCTTGTTCTTTCGACCGCTGCGAATGATAAATATAAATCGAGGAAACGCTCATGAACAGAAAATGAGGTTTCGTGTAAATGAACTTATATGATGCGTTTGAATTATAAAACTACTCGTTTTCAATGTCACAGAATAAGGCTCATTGTATTGATTGTAATAAACTCGTGAACTTTGAATTCGACTAGTTGATTTTGAACCAACGATATACCGTAATACAATCTAACAAATGCTAAATTTATTTTTGAACACCGGGGAAAGTCACATTAATCACAAATAACCGACGGAAGTTCGACGGATCTCGAATAGTTATAAGATAGTAATAGTTCAGTAGAAGAAACGAGTTCACTCTGATTATATACCGGACTTCTAACTCCAATTTCTAGTTTCGGCTGCAACTCTAACGATGGACTTATTAAGCTACCATTGAACTATCAAGAGTTGTGCTAATTACCTCACATAAATGTTTGCAATGAGAACATAATTAAAATTGATGAAATTATTTGAAAATTCCAAGAATTCAGCTGCCAACAGCCACGGAAACACGACCACGCCCAATTAATGCTGCCCGTCTGCTTGCTATTATCCGCCATTGTGGAACCAGTGTCGTAGCCGACGGTAACGCCTTCTCATAAAGAACATCATTAATATTAAGAAAGATACTTTATAACCAAACATCGATTATGCGATGGAGAAGAACGTTGACCCAGCAATCACGAGAGGTATTCACGTGCTCTGGTACATCTCTAACGAAATGCAATCAGTCTTAGAATCTATGCAATCAGTCTTTTAAAGATATGTAACCTTTGTAATATGCAAATGGACAGCATCAAAAAGCTGATATTATGGATTTCAGATCGTCAAAGGCCGACGAAGCTCTTCCTTTGCAAGCAATCAACATGGATTATATCATATAAAACCATGCCTGCCTATATGAAAGAATTGTATTTTCGTCCATCTGGCACCAAACATGGGAGAGAAATTCACAGAACCAATCACACCGTCAGAAAGAAGATCGAAAAAATTCATTGGTGTTTGAAGTCTAAATTGGGAAAAAGGATTCAAATGAGGCTAATGCTGTTTTTCCTGAGAATGCATGACGGTAAACTAGAGTCGCACACTCGTGACAGTGCTTCCACGAGCAATTGAGTGTGAGCCTTCAAGAGACAACAAATATTTATGATATGATCATGTACGGCTGTCAAAAGTCTATGATAGAAATAACCATGAATAGGCACAGTGTGTATTTTCGATCCAAAGCTAATACTAGGCAGCAATCTGCTCGAAACTTTTTTTACCTAAATTAAGCATAGCTGGAAGCAACGCCAGTGACGTCTTCCCTTAGGAGCGCCGCCCTCCGAAGTTCTCCGAATTAAAGTTAGTCGAGGAGGGAGCGTCCCAATGAAAATTAACAGACGCGGCAGCTTCTGATTTGGAGTACCAGAAGCTGGGGCGACTCTAAATTTTATTAGGGGTCGAGCTCGCGCAGTGGCCGAGCCGCCAGCCTCGGATTACGAAGAGTCATTTCCGGCGTAGCCTGAGAGCCGGGTAAAAAATCGTGACCGGTGTCTAGAAGCAGACCAAATTTCAATCTCTAGATCATAATGCCCCATGAACATGATCCGTGATGCGTGGCAGCTACTTTCCTCAGTTGAAAGTTGAGCGGGAGTCGTGAGCGAGAATTTAGACATGCCAGACACGCTACACAGACATGGACGTCAAGAAACAAAAGAAGTGAAATGCACGAAGTTCCATTTCGAAACGCAAGTGATATTTTTTAAATTGATCGACTTGTAGTTACCGCGAGCTTCAATGAGCTGGCCAACGCAGATCAACGATCAATAACTCGCAAACAAAAATTGTACGAAAGAAGTTCGTCATTAAACCTGGTATTTGCTATCAAAGGCACACATGCAACATGCGATGCATGTTATAGCGGGGGATAATGGACTTATAACGAAAGAAAGATATATTAGGTAGATTGTTTTTCATCTTTAATATTATGGTAATAGATGTTATCCAAGCGTAAATCGCTTTGAGGTGAACCCGAGTTTTCGAAATGGAATGCATGACTTGCCGCCAAACGTCACCTGAATTTCCTGAGTGGTCGCAGCTTCGCAGGTGATCAATGAATCAGTCAATATTGACCTGAAGGCAGAACAGCCGCATCAATATTGCGCCACACATTATGAACAAAAAATAAGAACTTCACATATATAATTTTTTTATTATCTCTGTGAATTGTTAGTGTGTGACTAGCGCCTGATTCATACAAATAGGGAATTGTTCGTGTGTTTCTCTATCTCTTCCAACACCGGGAGAGAAATATATATATATATTTCTCTCTATAGTATATATATATATAGTATATAGATAGTATATATATATATATATACTATCTATTATCTCGTATAATAATCATTGATCATAAACCACCGAGAGGAGTAAGCGAAGGATGTGCCACGTTTGTAGTATGAGGCACTCATTTATATAATTCCAATGTAATCTTTATAGAATATCATTTAAGTTAAGAATTCATTAAACATCTCGCCACTCGGTCCTTTTATGAGATGAGATCAATTCAACTACAGCTAAATTTGTTTGTTTCGTAAATGAGAGGAGATTAAAGAACGAAAAACGAGTCAATAGTTCGTTAAAACATCGGTAAATTCATTCTTGGGTTTCCACCAGCTAACTCTGAATTAAAATTAAAACATATAATAATTTAAATCAACTGTCACATGTAAATGAAATAGCATAACCGCCAAGTTACTGTTTGACCAATAAATGAATCGTATCGCTTCCATAAACGCATTTTGTATCACCAGAGAGCTCCCCCGAAGATCATTGACAACGAGTACCATACGAATTTTTTAGTAGTAAATTAGCACAAATAAATTGTAGACAAAAATTGTAATCACAGATAACTCAAAATCACTGATACAAGATTCATTCCTAAACAAGCACAAATACCACTTCTAAGTTTACAACATGAATGAGACGATGCTATATAAGATTTGCACAATTTAAGAAAAAGACTTCTCTAGTAGAAGATTTGAATTTTATGATAAACAATTATGATATAAGATTTACACAATTTAAGAAAAAAACTTCTCTCGTAGAAGATTTGAATTTTATGATAAAAATTTTTCACGGATATTCAAATTGAGCTTTGCCTTTTTCATTTTAATACTCATGGATAATTTATTTAAAATCATTTCTTAAAGCCAATGACTTAAATGCATTAGAGTGATAGAGCTAAAATGCAATAATTGATATTTAATTATATATTATATCTTTTAATACAGTACACTTATGGTTTTGGTAGCTAGACTAGCGTTAGTGACGGGCGCACATTACTCTGAAATGAGCAGTATCATTTCTCTATTATTTGTAACAAATGTGCAAAAATTTACTAGTCTTATTACTTCATCCTCATCATAACTGCAATAATAATAAATATTTCTCGGGTATGTTACAGACAAGAGTAATAGCTTATCTTATTTTTTTCGAATTTAGAAATTATTACAAATTATAAATTTAATCACAATTCCAAAATCAAATTTTTCATCACGAGACAAGTCAAAATGTTCCCTTTTATATCGCAGCAAACCAAACATCGCATTTCCCTTCCCACTTCTTTTTTTCAGCGCACAAAAAACCACTGGCGTGATCAGGTCTCGTTTCAAAGTTACCCGAACTGCTGCATTGCGTGACGCTCCAGCGACCGTTGCGGTGAGCGATCCTATACTAGGCATCTGACGTTGAAATAACGTTGATTAAACGTTGCTTCGACGATACCGAGTAATTATTAACGTTGTTTTACCGTCATTTGGTTGGCGGAATGCCATGTGTATTGTAATGAATGAATGCTCGATTCGACGATTTCTGGTAGGTGGATATCAAAGGTTGTATTTATTGAGTTGTAAGCAAATAAAAGGATAATAAATACTATAATATGTTGAGTTAATATCGTTAGTATAATCGAATTCGCTCCCGTCTCAAGTTGCGTCTGGTAGCGTCGGAAATTTGTTTTTGACTACTTTACATCTTCCATATAAATATTCGGCAAGCATTGTCTCTTATCAAAAGGTGAAACTACTACTACAGTGGTTCAACTCCGCCTTACGAACTAACCGCCATACAAACAGTCCGATTGTAAAAAAATGTGCCGCACTTTACCATAAGGCTTCGCAGTACGATTCTGAAGCACTGCTGAAGCGCTGTTAATCGGCATAAAAGGTGTCGATAGAGTATCTATTGATGATATTTGTAAATCATTAAGATACTTGCGCCGCGGCCGGCATTTAGACGGGTTGTCGACTTGGCCACGGGGTACGGCCAAAATAAAATTACGATCTCCACTATCTTAGATCAGAAAGATGCCATATCAGGAATCTCAAATAAAAGTAATTCGGAATTTTCGCACTTTATTAGGTATTGAAAAAATTTGGCTGCTTGTTTCTTGACGTAAAAAAAAACGGAAACTAGCTTTTGAAGAAACTGGAGACTGGAGTTACATCTGAAACCAGGTACTTTTTTCCTGGAATATTGCTGAAAAAAATCGAAAAGTTTCCTTTTTCGGAATTTTATCTTCTACAATGTTTCACGAATTTTGAAATTTTTGCCGAAAAAAGGAACTTGGCTGTTCGGAAATAATCCCAGATACTTCAAGAGCTTGTTGTCGGCCTATCGTTCACGCAAGGAGACAGAAAGCCGAAAATATATTCAATTTGGTACCTGCTTAGCTGGAGAAGTGACAATAATTCGTTTTCACTATAGTTAATATAATAAAGTATAGTTTATACACACAGAAGAACTGACTTCCGAGGAGCCCCGACACGCAATTAAAGTTATTTCCATTCATTTAAATTGAAAAGAATGGGTTTGCTGTGCGAAAGAACAACTTAAAACGAACTGAGTTGATAAGGCGGGGTACAAGGGGTTCCACTGTAGTGGCTGTACCACGTAAAAGGACCGATTTCAAATAATTTTTTAACTTTTTCAGGAACTCATTAATTCAGAAACAGGAGCGGCCAAAACATTTAGCGCTACACTCGGAGTTTCGGACAGCTTTAGTACCTAATCGCAGGCGACAGCCGACAGCCACTGACGTTGGTCAATAAACATCAGTACGTAAATTAAAGAAAACTTAAAATTCACGGAACATTTCCACGTGCAAGAAATGTATGAATACGAATTATCCCTACTCCAAACCCTAAGTCTGCATGCTAATTGTTACCTGAGGCTGTAGTGGGAGAGGACCGTCCCCCATTTCGGGGGTGAGGCAAGAACTTGCTGCCCCTGCGGCTACTTCAAGATCGCTCCACACGTCCTCAACAACTCAAAATGTGCCACAAAATAAGATTGATAAAGGATACACGTTTTCTGAACCCTAACTCAGATCACTTGATTTCCTTACAATAGGCCACCAATATAATGGATATTCTGGTTAATTTGTTATTACCTAAGTTATTGAAATGCAATCACTAAGCACCACCTAGTTTGAATGCATGCTCGGAAGACGGCCGCGCACAACCACACGCACTCGCTGCCAAGAGCAATCTGATTCTTTGAGACTCGAGTCACTCGACGGTCAGTCAGGCGGCGTCATGAGGCGGACCCGGCAAGACGGAAGACGCCTCCTGATCAAAAAGCGGCTAAATCATTAAAATCATGTTCCTCTTTCCACCTTCTCTGAAAGACAATTTCTAGCTATTCTTAGACTATAAACAATAAGCGGAAAACTCTGTCCTTGAATACGCTACCTGAGTATTGAGACAATGTCTTTTCTTATAAAAGCACGTCCTAGTCCAGCACGTTACCAAACCAACCCATTATAGAAGTAAACAGACTCCCAATATTCTAGACCTGGTGTTTACCAGTGATGAATCAATGTTGGATGAGCTTCGTCACGAGGCTCCGTTGGGCAAAAGCCATCACCAATCATTGTTTTTCAGACTTCAGTGCTGTACAGAAAAGACGCCTCGGAAGCGTGAGCGTTCGAATTTTGCGAAAGGCGACTATGATAAACTCCGTGAAGCAGTGAATGCAGTGAATATTTCGGACTGTATTAAGGACATGAATGTGGCTGAGTCATGGTCACTTCTCAAGGACACGGTTATGTCTGCAGTTGATGCGTGTGTAACTAAAATTAAGCTTGGTGGAGCCAAAAAAACTCGGTGGATGAACAGTACAGTTTTAGCTAAGCTGAAAACAAAGAAGGAAGCATACCAGCGTTATTTACAGACTCNNNCAGGCAATAAGTCCAGCAGCTATCTCAATCAATCGTCAGTTATGGAAAGATCGGGTTTCAAAGGCCGGATCCCTTGTGAATCAAGTCACGAAAAGTTCAAGAATCGGCAACAGGCCATGGGCCTATTTCTTCAACGCCGACACTTCTATTCTATTCTATTCTATTCTAAAAGAAACAAGGATTCAACGAATAATCTAAATAATATCAGGATTACTATTTTCCTCGTCGACGATTCATGAATTAACTGCAACAGTCCATCATCAACGTGTTATTTAGATACACAATACAGGGTCCGCCATATTTATGGCAACTCATGTTTTTTGTTATTTCTCAATGAAACAAACAGGTGCATTGTTTTTTTTATTGGATGAGCTAGTAGCCAAGAATTACCTAAACAATTCTCAGACATATTTATTCAATATGACCACCCTTATTTTTAATGACGGCCTCCAATCTACGCGGGAAAGCTTCACAGGAGCCACGCAGCATTTCTTGAGGGACCAAGTCCCATTCTCGTGTCAATTTCGACTTAAAACTATCTAAAGAATCATGAGGTGTTCTGCAGACCCTACTCTCTAAAATAGCCCACACAGAAAAGTCGAGAGGATTCAAATCGGGGCTTCTTGAGGGCCATTCATTTTTGCTAATGAACGCTGGGATGAGACCCTGAATCCAGTTTTGGGTCATGTTTAAGCCATGTGATGGGGCAGAGTCATATTGAAAACTCCATGGTGAGCCGTTGAAGTGTTTACGGGCACAAGGTAACAACACAGCTTCCAAAATGACCGAAATGAATCGCTGCACTGTTCAATTTCACTCATGAGGGGACCAAAACGAGTGGGTACCATGAGTGGACACGACGATGAGTGGACAAACGACGAGCGGACATGGGATTTTGACGTTGTGTTGCTGTTCTGGTTGCCACAGATCCATCCCGACTCCAAACTCTGTCATTTTGACGGTTAACGCTTCGTTCAATGTAAAATTTTTCTCGTCACTGAACACCAAGTTGGGCAGCGTGCCATCCTCAATGAGATCCAGAATGTGCTGGCATCTTTCGAGCCTCAGTCGTTCATGACGGTCTGTTAGTTCCTGCCTTGTTTGCATCTTGTAAGGGGAGGTTTTGAGGTCATCTTTGAAGACTCTACGCATTGATGTCTGACTGACTCCTGCTTCTGCAGCCAATTTTGCAGCTGAGCGAAGAGGGTTTCTCCTCAACTTCTCCCTCGTGCTTTTGACCGATTGTTTTGTTCAGACACTTCGTTTCCTTCCTTGACCAGGTCGATTGCATGTTTCACCAATTTCCTTGAATTTTTTACCATCTTCCACACAGTTTCACGACGAATTTGGAGCTTTTTTGCAATGACTGAATTACTCTCGCCCTTTTCATGAAGGGTTACAATTGCATTTCTATCTACTGCCACGAGTAATAGTAAATTTAGACACCTTAGACTTCTGCAATATAAAATAAATGAATAAATAGATGATATTAAGCTTCATTATAAAAGAAAAGTCTCCTAGAAACCAATTTATTTTTATATAGCAAACATTCGTTGCCATAAATATGGCGGACCCTGTACTTTTGAAATCTTCAATTTTCTTACAACAGGTAGCCAGAGTACCCGTCCTAAAAACTTTGAGCGATCGGCTCTCTTCGAGAAGAGCGATCAAAGAACAAACTTTTCTTTCTTTGGTTCCATGGTCAACTTGACTACTTATAACTTCCGGCAACATGCACGGTGTACTTGTGGATAAACATGTAGCTTATGGCTTTCGCATAATCCATCATTGTGTGGAAAATTTTATATACCAATATATAATATATATCACTAGGAGGAGAAGGCGATTATCCCGTTCATCTCGGACATTTTGAGCGAACCCAACATGCATTGAATCTAAAATCTTTGGAAACGCTAGAATATATGAATGGGAATAATAGCATTTCGTGTTTCAGCCACCACCTTGAAATTTTTCAGATGTCATAATTATTCTTTGATTGGAAGAAATTATACTTATCATATCTTTATAGGTGATTCATTCTATGAGCATCATCGTTTTCAGCACGATTCTTTCATTAATAGCGATTTCTTGGGCATAAACTTGAGTTTAATTTAATGATCTCAGCCAGACGACTTGTTGCAACTCATTTTAGTGCACTCGAAGTTTCAGAAGTGCTTAAATTTTGTTATTTTATAGTTCAGTTTTTCAATCAGTTTAATGTTTTGTTGTATTCAACCGGTTTGCTATGAACTGAAGTGGGTTAACCTCACAACTCATCGAGTCAAGTAAGTCGTGGTTAAAATAATAAAAAATAATGCCACAATCGTCCTGCGCGACAATAGCACATTTCAGTGATTTTGTGCCATAAATAAATAATGCTACATTCAAAAAGAAGCTATACTCGGGAATGCTACACTGCTAATGACCTAGAGCAACCACTCAGTCATGCTGTCGTTTTTGGAATATTTAATAACCATGATAAATAATATAGAAATAAAGAATAGTATATAACAATTAGAGTGCAATGAAGTGTTCAGCAGTTGGCAAGTTAAAGTTTTTGACGTGATTGTCGACGAGACTTTTTGATTTTTTTCGGAAACTCCTTCGTTGACGAGTTTCCGTTACAAGACTGCTCGGTGGCAAGATGTACAACTCCTCCCTAGTTGCAGTTCAGTTAATGTTTAGAGTACTCCCAGACACACTAATTATGCCAGCCGACGGTAAAATAACATACGCTGGTGTCACAAACAAATTACCAATCCGTACTCGACATTCATCAATTGGAATTTCGGTTGGTAAGATAGGCGCTGGCAGTCCAAACGGTTGCAGCTTTCTGATTTTTTGGCCGAAGGTCTATTTGGTATGTTAAAATGTACGTTTTCAGGATGCACTGTGGATATTTACACCATTAAATGATTGTCAACTGAAGAACGATTATCTTTCCCCTCATTTCCTTCACAATCGTCCTTTAATCGTATAGCAACCGTTTCGACAAAGTAATCGTAGTTTAAGAAGCATTGAGGAATTAAAAAAAACTGCCAACATGAATGAGCTCATTACTGATTTAGTCATTGCACTACGTTAAGAAAATGTATTGCACGATGATTTTTATTTGATTTATTGATACTAAAATGATAATTTAATCTCAGAGCTGAAAAATCAAAATAACGTGAAATAACTGCGTAAAGTTTTCGCCCTCATGTAATGACGGACATCTTAACATATAACTGTAAAATGGAGAATCCGGGCCATTCATCGTCTATAGGAGCCTATTAAAATTTCAAATAACTCATAAATATGATGTAACGTGCGTGTTATCGCTTCCGTATTATAATGCAAAAGGATTTGCAAACATAACTTATAAAATCATCAATGCAGCTTCATTTTTCTATCTTCCTGATAAGATCATTATGCGGATCCTCGCTCCTTTTTTCAATCGAATTCTTGGTAAATTAAGAACGAAGCTTGCATAATATGAATAATGAATTTACTGTAGGGTCATTGGTTGTAAATTCACTAATTTGTATTTTGTTTCAGAATCTACGAAATTCTAGCTCTATTGCATGGACAAATGAGTGAAGTTAATTTTTAAGCCAAATATAAGCAGCGAATTACCGATTCAAATCATTTGTACAGTTGGAAGTTTTGAGAGTTCTTTGCTTCAACTTATCCTTCTCAAGATATATATGGACCTTTCTGAGCATTATGTGATCAAGAAGGTCCCGGCTTACCTACTTAACTATCATCAATCAAAAAAATATATGTTTAAAAATTACTTTTTAAAGACAACACTTCCAAAGAATCCAGTGTCTCCAATCTTACAGATGTACAATGAATTTCTCATTTAATTTTCGAATATTAAAAAAATTAATTTTTCAATTTTTTTGATATATAATTTTTTTCAAAATTATTTATTATATTAATTGATTCATGCATTGCCTCTGACTTCACACAAGTGTGCAAAATTTCAGATCAATTAGACAGGTAAAAGTGTCTCAAATATCAGTTATAAAATTTGTAGCTGACCAATTATTTTTTCAATTTTTTTACTATTGAAAAAAAAAACTTTTCTTCTAATTTCTAAAATCATTTATTTTGACATTTGATTCATGCATTGTCTCCAACTTTACACAAGTGTGCAAAATTTCAGATCGATAGGATAAGTAGAAGTGTATTAAATTTCGATTACAAGATTTGTAGCAGACAGACAAACAAACAAACAGACAAGAAGTGAAGTTAAAGAGAAGTGTTGTAATTAAAGTTCACCTGCACCAGCTATGTAAACTTCGTAACGACATTAATGTTCATGCATGTGCCATTAGGAAATTTAAAATAGTTGCTCTGGCAGATGGTGGCAAGAACACTAATGTAAATCTTATTATTTTTCCGCGAACCGCTGCGTTGTATACATTTTCAAATAATTCTACACGGAAAAAAGGCCAAGTCATGCTCAATCCGAAGTGAGTGATTTCTAAGTCCTTCTTATAAATTCTGACGGCCATTGAACCATTTTTTGCACAGCAAACTGCTGAAGTCGATTGCAGAAATGGCTAAATTACGGAAAATTTATTCCATCAGTGATCGGTCAGCATGACACGGCCTGTATGATTAAGTTGATGAGTTACTAGCGTGCTGCTCAGAACTGGTCGCTCATTGCCCGTTACCTGCTCAATGCTTGTCAACAGGTTTTCGCTTCTTTTTGTAGCGACTCAATTTTGTTACAAGCTCATCTGCAAAAACTATTGCGGGTTCATCCAGCCTCCCAGAGTTCAATGTAAGGAATGCATCGTACACTTCAACAAGATATTGGACGGTTACTTGCAGCTTTTTTTTTTTTTGTCACAGCCAATACGCAACTTTATAATTTATTTTAGAAAAATTTTTCACTGCGCGATATTGTGCGGTTTATTCATAATAAATATTTGAATTTTGCTTTCATTAGGAATACAAATTCAACTAATTCGTTAAAACATGAAGGTTTATATTCTGGCTAGAACATGTCGCACTTTTTATACATTTCCATTCAAATGTTAAATAATTTTCACTGAAGTTTATGGGACGGATTTCATTGAAGGTTTAATAATGAGATAAAATATTATGTTTAATATCAGGAAATACGACTCTAAAGTGTTATTTGCGTTAGTTCAAAGCACAACGTGCACATATCAGGCATCGACAGCAGTTAGCCAAGGTAATTAAATAAGCTGAGTATTAGTTAGTCTTGACACACTATGAACTCTCCGTGTTGAATATGTCGCCATGCTGGATATTTGCACAAGTGCAGTGTCTTTGTACTAGTGCAGCGTCTTAGCACTATAGTGCAACGTATTTGCACTAGTGCAGTGTCTTTGTACTAGTGCAGCGTCTTAGCACTATAGTGCAACGTATTTGCACTAGTGCAGTGTATTTGTACTAGTGCAACGTATTTGCACCAGTGCAACGTATTTGCACCAGTGCAACGTATTTGCACTAGTGCAGGGTCTTTGCATTAGTGGAACGTCTTTGCATTAGTGCAGCGTCTTTGCACTAGTGCAGCGTCTTTGCACTAGTGCAGTGTCTTTGCACTAGTGCAGGTCTTTGCACTAGTGCAGCGACTTTGCACTAGTGCAGCGTCTTTGCACTTGTGCAGGGCCTTTGCACTAGTGCAGCGTCTTTGCACTAGCGCAGCGTCTTTGCACTAGTGCAGAGTCTTTGCACTAGTGGAACGTCTTTGCATTGGTGCAGCGTCTTTGCACTAGTGCAGTGTCTTTGCACTAGTGCAGGTCTTTGCACTAGTGCAGCGTCTTTGCACTAGCGCAGCGTCTTTGCACTAGTGCAGCGTCTTTGCACTAGTGCAGCGTCTTTGCACTAGCGCAGC
>NW_025934115.1:0-955 GCF_000764305.2 Hyalella azteca | reverse complement strand
GCGTTACATTCAGTGCAGAGGTGCGTTACATTCAGTACAGAAGCGCGTTACATTCAGTGCAGAGGCTCGGAGGCGGGGCTGTAAAGATGAGTTTCGCTCCAACGGTCACGGCAAACACGGCTGTTCGCGCGGCCGTCACGTCTATATATATAGTCGCACACTCGAGATTGTTACGGTGGTTAGAAGCTCTAATATCACTCAGAATAATAACTGGAACATTTTCTGCACGTGACACTGATACGCCTTTCTGTCGGATAAGGATGACCCAGAAAAGGGCAAAAAGTGCATAGATATTTAGACAAAGTCTCATTTATTTCACCGAGTGGCAGGATAATCAGATTATACGCAAGTGATGTTGAAAGTTAGCTTTTAATTGAAGTTGAAGTTAAACACACCTAAATAATAAAAAATATGTCAAAGAACATATCCAAAATTAAAATACCTGGCCTATTAAGGTTGAGGCGCTTTTTAAAGTCATTTTTTTACATAGAAAATTAAACTTTTTTGGCACATATTGACAACATGCAAA
Organism: Hyalella azteca; assembly: GCF_000764305.2. Classification (NCBI taxonomy): domain Eukaryota; kingdom Metazoa; phylum Arthropoda; class Malacostraca; order Amphipoda; family Hyalellidae; genus Hyalella; species Hyalella azteca. Next base: position 426 of record NW_025934115.1, on the reverse strand, counting down.
CACGCTTCATTTAAAATATAAATTCGATCAAAAGTCTTAAGCCGGCGGTCGCTAAACATGCTCATCTTGGCCACGCTATGGAAGACAATCCATGTCCGCACCCAGAGAAATGAGTGGGACTTTGTCCAAATAGCGATGCTCTTTATGCCCGCGTGTGGGTTATTTTGGATTTAGTATCGCCGGGTAAAGAAACGTATCAGTCCGCTTCTCAGCTCATGATTTGGGTAAATAAAGAGTCATTATTTAGACAAAAAGACTCATTTAATTTTTTGTGCGTACATATTCATATTTGATAACTCAATTGGTGAATAAAAGACGATACTGCAGTGAGCATAGCAGTTGTCTGCAGAGATTGAGCAGTGAACATAGTAAATATCTGCAGAGATTGAGCAGTGAACATAGCAGTTGTCTGCAGAGATTGAGCAG
>NW_025934114.1:0-583 GCF_000764305.2 Hyalella azteca | reverse complement strand
CTATCATCCTGTGGCCCTCAGGTAAAGTGATTATGGATTTATTTGCATTTATTTATGTTTTTCTAAAAAAAACAATAAAAACATGTTTTTTTTAAGCTGATGTTTTTTATTAAAAAAACTTGTTTTTTATTAAAAAAAACATGAGTGTTTTTTTTTACGTCGCATCTCTAGGGGTGGGGGAGTTCTGTCACATATAATATAGGCGAAAATTACTGGCCAGGCACATAAATAGATGACCTGAAGACGCTTACGCCTGAAGACGAAGATCTACATACACTGGCCATTATTGAAGTGCACTGAAATGTGAAGTGCACTTTGAACATTTCTTCTCGCCTTCAAGAGCTTTAGCATAAAAACATTTTCTCCTCCAAGAAAACGTCCCAGTCTATGTACTCCCAGTACTCCATTCTCCAGTGAATCTAATGAAGACTCTGGATCAAAAGTTCTGATATTGGGTTCGATATTGGTTTCACCAATATGCCTGAAACCAGTTCTGAAAGCAAATTTGAAGAAGGAAATGAATCAATTATGATTGAAATTAAAAGAATGGAAGGTGGAAACCTGGCCTCTCAACCTGGACCCT
>NW_025934113.1:0-986 GCF_000764305.2 Hyalella azteca | reverse complement strand
ACGGCTCAAATACGTCGTCGTGAAACAATTGTGCATCGTCATTTACGATATAGGATAACTAGCATTTGTGTCTTTAATGTACTGAGCCAATTTCTGTGTGTCGATATCGTGACTGACGCAAGTACCTAGGCTACTGAAATTTTGATCTAATTTGATTTAGTTACAGTGAATTAATCCTTTCAGAAATTTAAGAAAGTACATGAAATAAGTTTGTTCTAGTATGTATACAGGCAATAGAGTGCAGCTTTTCACAACTAATCAAGAAAAGCTTCGACGATCATAGTTTTTTAATAATGTCTGCCTACTGCAGCCTTCTTGTAGACAATTTTATCTCGTTGCCACTGTCACACTTTTCACGAGTCTCTTCCCACTGTTGCAGACGATCATTTATTCTCAATTTTACCGCATCTATTTAATATAGGTTTTCATCCACTGTAACAGACGATCATATATTCTCAGTTTTACCTGCGTTTTCTTAATATTGGCTATCGTTAAAAAAATCTCCGTATTCATCAAAAGGTTTTGATTTCAAGAAAGATTGTTTGTTTACAAACCAGTACATTAAGGAAGAAATGTCGAGCTGCAATCAAATTTCACGCAAGGTAAGAGAATCATATCAGATCGCGTGAACGGTGTCGCCCATTGCAATTTCTCTTTAAATGAAAGCGGCCAACTTTGACCTATTCTATCTTTCCTTTTGCATCGCCTAAATTTAGTTTTTGTTATACAGCCAAATAGATAAAGTGGCATACTTTCTCTCCTCAAGGGCTTCATATTTTTATTATTGGATTTTCTTTTTTGTGCATTTTCTCATTTATGGAAAAGATGCCCTATTGTGCACGTCATGTCAGTCCGTCCGTCCGTCCGTGACTTCACGTTTTAGTCGACGAGAAAATGCGCTCTCTGTAACTCACATAATTGCAGTAATAAATTTATCTTTTAAAAATAAAATAATTAATAGCGTCCCAGTGTCCTTCATTTTCCAC
>NW_025934112.1:0-644 GCF_000764305.2 Hyalella azteca | reverse complement strand
CCGGGACCCCTACGAAGCCCGGTTCCCCCTATCACCTACAGCCCCCAGTTTATTTCTTGGACTAGCAGATGTGAGTCACACTGGCCCACTAGAAGCTTGTGTGTCGCCCTCTAAACAGGCCTACACCTTAGACCCTCAAATCTATCCCCTTAGACCCCTTGCATACCCCCTCGTGAGACCAGCATTTCCCCCCATAAGCCTACTTGTGTGTCGCCCCTCTACAGGCCTACGCCTTTAGACCGTCAAATCTATCCCTTAGACCCTTGTTACCCTTGCGTGGCCCCTTATCAGACCAACATCCCCCCATAGGCCTACTTGTGTGTCGCCCGCTAAACAGGCCTACACCTTAGACCCTCAATTCTATCCCTTAAGACCCCTTGTTACCATCTTTAGACCCCAAATCTATCCCCTTAGACTTTAGACGCTCGCCTGCCCCCTCATCAGACCATCATCCCCTTATAGGCCTACTTGTGTGTCGCCTCTCTACAGGCCTACACCCTAGACCCTCAAATCTATCCCTTAGACCCCTTGCATGCCCCCTCATGAGACCAGCATTCCCCCATAGGCCTACTTGTGTGTCGCCCGCTAAACAGGCCTACACCTTAGACCCTTAAATCTATCCCCTGAGACCCCTTGTATGCCCC
>NW_025934111.1:0-777 GCF_000764305.2 Hyalella azteca | reverse complement strand
GACTTAATTTACGAATGTTACGAGTAAGGCTATTGATTATTAGATATAAAATTTTTTTACATTTGAATTTCCATAATGAAAATTCTATAAATGTAAATTTCCGGCATATTACGTTGGCACTCAATAGAGCAGAATAGAGCCATTATTTACATCAATTATTTATACTGATTTATTCAAAATTGTAGCCGTCATTTTCCATTTCTCTGGAATTTGCAGATGTAGAATTAGTCTACTAGACGTAGTTTATTTCTGATGCGCCAGAGCATTCAGTGTTTGACCCTAGATGCCTGTATAGTACCCGAGGAACCAAGCTATTCGGTCAGTTAGATTTGTTTATTACTTGAATTATTGATTATTCCGTTTCTTATCTATTGATTTCTTTTGGTTCATCCGTTGTCATTTTTTGTAAATATCATGAATCATTCTTTGTATATTTGTCTTACGTATTTTCATGCAATTTTCTTTCTAGAAACCGTACATCATGGAATACTCGTTTTTACCCTGCCATGATGGCGCGTCTTAGAATAGTTCAGTAAACGTTCCCAAAGGACTAGCCAATAAGAAAGTCCTTTACTTAAATAATATAATTATCATGATATATAAAATAATTTAGTCTTAATAATATATAACGATGCATCGTGATAAAATGGGGGTTATGTTGCCGCAAAACAGAATCAATGAAAGCAATGGCTTACATTAATGTTCATTTCTAAGAAGACATTTCACATTCATTCTGTTCTAGAACCTAAACATTCACTGCAGCAGGTCGAGCATTCA
>NW_025934110.1:0-343 GCF_000764305.2 Hyalella azteca | reverse complement strand
GTGAGGTAAAAGCAAGGCCGGAGGCAAATAACAAGGATAAATAAGCACAGATAGGCTGTGCTACACAAGCCACAAAAGCCTCCCGGCAACAACGGCGCACCGCGCAGGTCGTTAAAATGACAAAATAAATTCCTGCGCACCTGGCACATCTTCCTGACCATGGCATAGTCTATGTATCAGGCAGGGTATGTCAGTATGTGCATTAAAAAATTTTTTATAGTGAATTAGTTCACTTGATCTTGATCCAATTAACCCATTAATGACGAGAATTATTTACTGATTTTTTTTTGGTTCCTTGTGAGAATATTATCATTTGTGATGGTAATAAACAAAAAATATGTTC
>NW_025934109.1:0-325 GCF_000764305.2 Hyalella azteca | reverse complement strand
AAAATAAACAGGAAAGAAGAAACTGAATATACATGGCCTCCTATCTTACACTGCAATGTTTATAGCTCTCAAGTCACGCGAGATAACTGCCTTCAGTTATCTGGGCAGAATTATAATTAAAATAGCAGGAAGCAAAATATTCCATCATCAAAAGACTGCGCGTTTCGTTCAGACGAGTTGACGGCCGCCTCTTGGCATCCTTAGTATTTGTTTGGGACGTAGCAGTCCCAGGCCACGTTGGATCGCCGCCTCTGATTATCGTTCATCCGCCCTCATTTGGGCCACCTGATGCACGATGCTGTTGCTTGCTTCTCGCCGCTGGTAG
>NW_025934108.1:0-277 GCF_000764305.2 Hyalella azteca | reverse complement strand
TTTCTTCGAAACTTTTTTTCGAGTTCCCACGCGTGTAATTAAGAAAATTTACGTCCTTTGTTAAGAAATAATCAAATGTTCAAAATGAGCTGATTAAACGGATCAACGATTAGAATACGGATGGAGGTAGTGGTATCAAAACCAGAAAATTAGGGACCATCTCAACCGCAACAGCCCTCATAAAAAATACACACACACATACAACAAACAAAATAAGTATAAACAACCAAAAATAATACCATAAACAACATATACCAAATTCATCAATCACTTTAGC
>NW_025934107.1:0-2332 GCF_000764305.2 Hyalella azteca | reverse complement strand
TCGTTTCAAATTGTTTCCTTCTAAAGACATAGATAATTGGACAAATATCCTCTTATATATGCGTCGACACGCAAACAGTGTATGTACTTGTTTGTTTTACAGCATGACAGGGTGGCCCAGTGGAGGGCAGGGTGGCCCAGTGGTTAAGGTTCGGAGTAGCAAGATTGGAGCAGAGAGGCGCGGGTTCGATCTCAGCTCTGTGCGCCAGTTTCTGGTCAGAATCGGCGAGGAGGACGGGCGGTTAAGCAAAGCAAAATTGTAGCAGTGAGTTGCAAGTTCGAGACCGCAAAATGCTGTGAATGTTCTGCTATATTAAGAATCGGCGACAGGCCTACGGCCTACTAAAACGCTGAAACCGCGATTATGACAGTTGATTCCTGATTTCAATTACTCATTTTCATAAAAAATATGACATATAGAAGAATAATTTAGCCAAAAATGTTGTTTAAGATCTAAGTTGATTAACATGGAGAAACGTTGACTGGCAACGCAAATGACTCGTCACGTCTCATGTACGTAAAATATGAAGCTCTGTGGTCAATGAGCGTACTTTGAAGGGCATATTTCTGATAATTATTTATTATACAGACGGTTACTGAAGGAATAAATTATGAGTGGTAGCATAGGCAAATTGGTAGTCATTGTTTAGATTAATGACTTGATGACTGCCTCGTTCAATGAAACTTCTTCTTAATTGCAATTTCTTCCTTCTAGTGAATTGTACATTCGTATCTGCTTCACAATGCTCCTCTTACAATTTCAATGTAACACATCATTTTTAAGTCAGTATTTATAATGATTAAAATATATTAAATTTTAAGACGCGATAAAATGGTGCGCAACATCAAATTTTTCATGAGACTTTACGATAAAATTCATTAAATTACGAGTACATTACATTGTTGAACTTTATTAGAAGATTTTATGATCAAGATGCATGGAATTTTAAGACTTTGTCATTAAATCTCATGATCATGATACGTTTATGTTAAAAAATGAGATTTCATGCTATAAAAAATTAAGTAACTAATTTCTTCATTTCCGCCCGGTTTGCTCTTTAAACGATCGATATTCTTACTGTAGTGTGTGTTATTTTTAACAATCTTTCCTAGTATGTTCATACCTTTTACTGCCGTTATTCCAAATTTCTCTGCCTATTCGTTATCCTTCGAGGCTAATTTCTTGTTCCAGACAAAAGAAAAAATGTACACCATAAACTACAGATTTGGTCCGGGAAATTTTGGCAGCTATTTTCGGATGCTTTCATGTCCACGGGAGCGCTTCATGGAACGACCGTTGATACAAAATCACGCCTTTTGTTGTGACGCTGACCGGAAATAATGACATAACGGCAGAGAAATTTAAGCCGTCAAATTTTTAACTGTTAGCCTTGCGCTGCTGTTCACTGGAGACCCAAAAATTACTAGATGATTTTCCCATAGCGGAACTACATTCGATTGAGAGAAGAAGCTGAAAAATAAGGATGCAGGGCTAAAAAATTGCAAAACTGTAACACTGAACAAAATTGAAACACTATTGTTCCAGGCTACAGAATCAATCAATGCCATTAACTTGAATTTCCGGTTGGAACAGTAAGTTAATTTCATGAATGAATAGTTGATAGCCTACTTGTGGACGATGAAATAAATAGGTTCGTGACGGACTAGAGTTGAACATTTGCAATATGGATGATGTTTATTCAGCTTCACAACGGTGTCGTGGACTATTAAGCAAATAAGATTTCTTTAACATCGGATACTTGACAAATGATCGTAAATAAAGGATGAATAAAAATGATAAAATAAGAATACTACGAGAAATTCAAGCCGTCTTGAGCACCTTCCCTCGAACAAGGTCATAATAACAAACAAACAAACCATGTGCTTTCACTGCTCATGTCCTTACTTTCGACTTAAGATTTGGGTTCAGGCTTCGGAGCCTTTCTCTGCATGTGGTGGATCACACAACAATGACAAATAAGTAAAAATTTCTTGACAGTGGCGAAACAAAACTGAAATGACAAATTTCACGAATCCTATTGCAATATCTAACAACGGGAAGTAGCAATAGAGATTTTTTTCTGTTAAATGTAATAGGTTTTTTACCGATGTTTTCGGAAACAAAATCTAGTCTGAATTATTTGTAATTGCATATAACCTTGCTGCGAACATGCATAATTACTTGCCACGCAGGAGCGTCGTTACTTGCCACGCAGGCGCACCATTACTTGCCACGCAGGAGCGCCATTACTTGCCACGCAGGAGCGCCATTATTTGCCACGCAGGAGCGCCATTACTTGCCATCAGGAGCGCCATTACTTGCCACGCAGGAG
>NW_025934106.1:0-325 GCF_000764305.2 Hyalella azteca | reverse complement strand
GAAAATTGGTTAAGGATAAAAAAAATTACAGCCAAAACAATATTTTACAATTTACAATAATTTTTTCAAAATTGCAGGAAATTTTCCTTTCCTTCTCTTCAGATTAAAAAAAAAATTAGGCAAGACGCAAGAGCCTGGGAAAGTGTAAAATTGTCCTTGAGTATAGGATTTTTGTCTCATTCATAGGTTACCCAATGTGGAATATATATTGTACCAAAGTTCCCTAAAATTGTGGGTGAGAATGATCACAATTTTCAAAGATGATTTCAAAAAAATTACATAGGGTAAACGCGGTATATTCCGACATCGTAGGTAATTCCGTCAC